>NW_021620189.1:25889-80266 GCF_004785775.1 Grammomys surdaster | reverse complement strand
CACACACACACACACACACACACACACACACACACACACGCCCCTACCTTTAATCACAGCACTCAGGAGGCAGGAGCAGGCAAATGCAGAATTACAGGCTACACAGTGACACCCTATCTAAAAAAAACGGAAATAAATAAATGACCACACACAACTCACTCCCCCCGCCGGCCCCCCCCCCCAAAAAAAAAAGCTCTCCATTTCCCACCTACCTTCTTCCAAGGAGAGAAAAGCTGAGATCAGTCGGAAAGGCTTTCTGAGAACAATGGTCTGGCCTTCTGGGTCTGCTCTAGTCGATTCAAGATGAACTGGCTCCTATCGATGAAGCGCTCGACGCAGTTCAACAAGCAGAGCTCGGCCCGGCCATCCAGCTTGGGCTCAGGCCTGTCCATGCACTTCTCCCAGCAGAGCCCCGTCATGTGGTGGACGAGCAGCTGCACCCGCTGCTTCTGCACCTCCACCTCCATGGAAGCACCGCAGCTGTGGGTCTATAGATCCCAGGCTGCCTCCTGAGGAAGACCAAGACGACTCCATACCAGCAAGCCAGGGACCGGAAGTGATATCCACCAGGCGTCCGGCCTGGTTTGAGATTGTTAATGTTTTTGAATACCAGTGTCTTTGCTAGCTGAACTTTGCTATATAAGGTCTAGAGATTTTTAATTTTTGAAATTTTTTTTTTACCTATTTATGTATTCATTCATTCACTCACTGTTTCCTTCAGGTACATTCTAGCTTTTCTCTCTTAGTTGGCAAGTAGTGTGTCTCCCAAGTATGCTTTAAAATGAGGGAAGTCATAAAAAAGCACTATTTATTCTAGAGAACTAGTCTCTGAACTTTTAGATCCTGCCTGTAGTCAGCACACTGTAAGGGCTATCAGACAGCTGGAATCAATTTCTCTATTGGACATTACCTTCAGAGTTGTCAGTTACTGTAGGCAGCAAACCTTATGACAGAGCCAGTTTTGTAGGCTGAGCAGCCCATGAACATGGATGGGCTTGACACTTTATCCTCCATATTGTAGGGTTTGATCCTTGCTACTGAAGGGCGCTGGTTAATTGACACAGTGACCTTCAAGCCTTGTCTACTTTGCATGAGTTTCTTAACATTTTTGTGTTCTCTGCATGTGTTTCTTAACATTTTGTGTGCTCTGCTGTTTTCCCACCCATAGACTATGGCAAGACTTCCTCCATTTTCCTTACTCCTATGATAGTTTGTTCTCAAACAGATGTAGGTTACTTATCATGACACTTGACAAGTTCTCCAGAATGTAGAGCTTTTTTCCTCTCCAGTGCTGACTTAGTGTCATGTCATGCCAAAACCTCCAGGTCTTCATGAGGACTTTTGCTTGTTCTGTGATTAAGACTACAGCATCTTTTTAGTCAGTCCCACCTGTCTTAACCTTATGGATGAGCTATCCCTTATCACTACCAGTTTATTTTGGCTAGAGCCACTTGCTGCTTTTACTTTTTGCTACATAGTCTTTTTCTCTTGTTTCTCATTTGTTGCAGTATATCTTTTGTGATTTCCAATATTCTTCCTTTCTTAGAATTTGAATTTACCCTTTGATACTCTGACTGTTTTCATTCATTTTATCACATTAGCAGTCTGTAGTCTTGCATCTTATTCCAAACCTCCCTTTATCTTTTTCTTATCTGATAGCTTTGTCTGTATATTGTACGTGACCATTTAGAATTGGTGAGAGTAGATATTTTTCCTCCTCCTCCTTCTCTTTCTCATCTTCCTCTTCCTCCTCTTCTTTTTAAATTTATCTTACGTGTATCTATGTTTTCCCTGCATATATGTCTCTGCACTACATGTAGCATGGCTGGCGCCATAGAGACCAGATGAGTATGTAACACCTCGGGGAGTTACAGGTGACTATGCACCAGTTTGTTGTTGTTGAGAATCAAACCTGGATTCCCTGGAAGAGGAATCAGTAATTTTAACTACTGAGACATTTCTGTCACTGAGAGTGGTTATTCGTGTTCTCAAACTGGAGTCTGAAAGCCTAGTAGCTTCTTCACGTGGTGAATTCTGTTAATTAATGTGTTTTTACCAAGGACTTGTGTTCTGGTTTATCAAATGTGTTTTATGTATTAGTTTTGACTGTATTTAGATTTAATATGTGTATATATATATATGTTATATATGTGTGGGTGCCTGTGGCATTTAATGCTCTGAAACTGGAGTAATAGGCAGTTTTGTGAGCTCCCTGACATTATGCTAGGAACTGAACTCTGTTCCTCTGAAAAAGCAGCTAGTGCTTTTGTCCAGTGAGCCATCACTCTAACCTCCAGTTTTGATTGTTTACTGTGTTAATACAATTTATGAAATTGACTAATTTTTACACTGTATTCTCCTTTCACAAGCAAATACCATGTGGAGATTTATGACATAGTCTTTTAAATAAATATTGTTGAGATTGTTGTTTGGTTTGTTGTTTATATTTATATTTTCTAGTAATTCATTAGTAGGTAGTTTATTTTTTTCCTTGCTTCCTTTTTCCAGACAAGCTCTCCTTTATAGCCACTCCTGGCCTTGAGCTCACTTTTTTTTCCTCCCTGGCTTAAGCTCCTGTGTGCTGAGATTACTGTGTTGGGCCTTAGAGCCTGGCCTGTAAATGCTCTTAGAAATGTTCAATTTTTCTAAGATTGAAAACTATTGATAGTTCTTTAAATGTTAGAATTCTGAGGGATACTTTCACATCTCTCTTTTTAAAAATTACATTATTCATAGTAACTAAGAAGTAAAACCAGTATCTATCAACAGGTGTATGAAAGAAAATATGGTATATATACAAAATGAAATATAATAAAGTATACTTCTTTTTCCTTTGGTCTTACTTGTTTCCATTTGTTTTGATGACTTTGGGATTTAAGCTTTTAAAGATTGTCCTCACCCTCCTCCATTTACAAATTGTTTATTCAAATCCCCAAACATCTACAAATAGACTGGATAATATGTTTGCACAATAATCAAAATATAGTCTGGATTCATATTACAGACAACTTCAGAACTATATTACAGAAATAATGTTGTGTACAATTTCAGTTCCTTTGTTTAGATCTTAATTCATAGTTGTACAAAATATTATAATAAATGTTTATATCTAATGTTTTTAATTGTGGCTATATTAAATAGATTTTTCTGCTTGGAAAAGTGAATTGAATAAAACCTACTATTAAGGAAGACTAGCAAAGGAATAAGCTACAAGTATGTAACATAGGTGAAATAACTATCAGGTACTTGCTGCTTGTATGGCAGTGGTACTAATTCTCTCTACACTAATAGAGGACAGATTTCTGTTTTCAAAATTCTTACTTGAGAAGTATACAAGTTCTAAAATTAGCATTCTCTGTAATCAGCCAATATTTACCTTTCTATTTACAGAAAGAGGAGTCAGCGTAAGGTTTTAATCCATACTTTAGGAAAAGATCTTTTTTTAAAAAAATATTCTTGGAAAGTTTTATATATTTATACAATATATGTATTGGTGGTATGCATCCACCATTCCACGCTTTCAGCTCCACTATTCAATTTCTAAATTTGTAAACGTTTACTTACTTTTCTTCTAACCAAGAAACTGGGCAGCAAAAAAACATTACCAGCAGTTTATTCATTTTAAAAGATGAATAATTCTATGTGAAATTTTAATTCCACAGGTCAATTTTTACAGCTAGTACTTGGTCATTGGGTCTGTAAGGATGAATGAAAGCACTTTTAGTATCCATCCATCCATCCATCCATCTTTAAGGAACTTGTCTTGTTTCATATATAATGGCCTTTCAAGTGGTACCTGGTAATAATTGGGTCATATTTGTAATTTCAGTCTTGTAATACATTATTTGATGGCACTTCAATAGACCCTACCTTATACTGATTTTAACTGTATTATGAATATCTCTGGTTTTGTTTTTTTTTTTTTTTGAGATCACATTGTTTACTCTCGACAGGCTTCTACATTAAAAATAATTTGGGTCAGGTTGTGAAATTTGGTTTTCTGATTCTGCTACACAAAGTTCATAGTAACTTTAGACTCAAGATCTTCCTGCCTCAGTCTAATATATTAGACTACAATTATAAGCATATGCCACCATTCCTTATGGGACTAATGATTTTATAAAGTCACATCCTTTATAAAACCCCTTATAAAATAATGAAGCATTAACCTATAAAAGACACTAAGCAGTGCTTACTAGATTACGCATGGGTTAATTGAGTCTTGAGCCGTTTATGTGTCTTACCTATTTTGTCAAATCTTTTTTTTTTTTTTTTTTTTTTTGGTTTTTCAAGACAGGGTTTCTCTGTATAGCCCTGGCTGTCCTGGAACTCACTCTGTGGACAAGGCTGACCTCGAACTCAGAAATCCGCCTGTCTCTGCCTCCCAAGTGCTAGGATTAAAAGCATACACCACCACCGCCCAGCAAATCTTAATGTTTTTATTCTGCTTATTTTTTAAAAAGGGCACTTTGAATAAGTCATTCTTAGTTGTCTCTTTGATTTTTTCTGCTTATGTTTCTTGTTTCCATGGCAGCTATTTCATTGGTTTTGATTCCCATGCTGAACTACTTATGTGGGAATTCTTTATTCTAGTATGTAATCTCCTTGATCTTATCTGTGTACAGTTATGATAATCTTATAACTTTATCAGTTTTATTATGATTTACTTTCTATTCCTAAGTATTTAGCTATCCAGAAATTAACTTAGGAACCAGCAAATAATGTTATTAGTGCTACTGAGAACACTGAAAATTATTTCTCCTTTTATTGTCATCTGTGGAAAACATCAATTAGTCATTAATTAGTTCTTTCATATATTACATCCTGACCACATTTTCTTCTCCCTTCACTTCTCTCACTTCCTTCACTTCTCTCAGTCCCTTCCTCCTATCTTCCCTCACTCTTTAGATCCACTACCCTCCTCTTTCCCATCATTAAAAAGCAGGCTTCCCATGGATATCAACCAAACCTGGCATAACAATAAATGTCAATAAGATTAGGCACATACCCTCATATCAAGGCTGGACAAGGCAAGCCATTAGGAGTATAAGGTTCTCAAAAGCAGGCAAGAGAGTCAGACATCCCTTATTCCCACTGCTAGTTGTCCCACAAGGACACCAAGCTGCAAAAGTGTAACATATGAAGAAAACCTAGGTCAGACTCATTCAGGCTCCCTGATTGTGGCTTCAGTCTCTGTTAACCCCCATGAGTCCTGCTGAGTTGATTCTGTGGGCTGTGTGTTGTGGTATCCTTGACCCATCTTGCTCTTATAGTCCTCCTTCTACTCTTCTACTCTTCAGCAGGACTCCTCAAGCTCCCAGGGTTTGGTGGTGGGTGTCTGTATCTGCCCCTATCAGTTTCTGTAGAATCCTTTTGGCCAGTTCCTTCTTAGAAAGTAACAAGTGGAAACTGTTGTTTGAAGAGGAACACTTTCACTGAGAGGATTCACTTGATTCTTATTATGAACTAAATAAAAAAGGCATATTTTTATTTAAGAAATCAATGTATTGTACTTTGATTTGTAAGAAAAGTCAGTGGAGTGTGATAGGCAAAAGTAACTGGTAGCTCTTTGTAGAGTTTTGGTTATGAATATCAGGAAAAGTATTCACTTCATTTCCTGACTTTACTTTCCTCATTTTCTTTTATGTCCCTTCTTCCTCCCCCACCCCCTTTTTGTTAAGATAATGCTTAGGAAGAAAGAACTTTATTCCCTTCATCTTCTTAGGGCAAAGAGAGAAAGTAAGGCTGCCAGATGATTAGATGAAAGTTTCACTGGCGTGCATAAGGAATTCATTTTAAGTTGACAAGACATTTTACTTTTGGCTAGATCCAATATGGTAGAGGCCATTCAGAAAAATATACAAATACTTGAAATTTACTGTTACATTAGAAATTATGGATGTAGAAATTTAAGCTTTATGCAATTTTCACACGAGACAAAAATATATTTTTTAAAATGATTTAAGACTATAAAATACTCTAAATTTTAACTGTTAAAAAATAGATTTGGCACATGAGCTACAATTTAGTGAACTGATATGTATGGATTAACATTAGAAGATTATCAAAAGCTATTGTTAGTATGCATGTTTCCAAGTTTAGAGGCCTTTTGCATGCCCTGAATGAATCTATATGTCCTGAATTTGGCATTCAAGTGTATCATTTATAATAAGGAGTTACTATTATAAAGGATAGTTTATTATGGTTAATATGGTCAATTAACTATATTATTTAATTGACCATGTTAACCAATTAACTTATTTAATCAACCCATGTTAACCAAATTAATCAATTAGGTTGATTCTGTGAGTATTTTGGAGGTTTTATTATGGCCTCTGTTTTCTTAATTTAATATTGCTATTATTAGTGAGCTTCTATTTGTAACGAGGTACAAAGAAGCTGGTGAGTTTCAA
Source organism: Grammomys surdaster (assembly GCF_004785775.1). NCBI lineage: Eukaryota > Metazoa > Chordata > Mammalia > Rodentia > Muridae > Grammomys > Grammomys surdaster. The sequence continues at coordinate 73,853 of NW_021620189.1, read as the reverse complement.
GCATTTACTCTGCTATCTCCCCTTTAGTAATGCTAAAATTTCAAATTTTAGAGTTCAAGTCTAGATTTTAATTTTTCACATGTAAGGCTTCCTATGTCATTCCTCTGAGATTTAGTGGATTGGGAGTTATCTTGACCAAGTCATATACTTATGCAAATGATAGAAATTACAGCAATTGCAATAGCATCTGATACTTTCCAATAGGGCCTAGTATGTACCACGTAATACTCTTTTTCTTTTTAAGGAAGTATACTGTTCATTAATTATTTGAGAATTTCATATATAATACCATGCATTTCGCTCATCTTCACCTTCTATTTTTCTTCCTACCTCTTCTAAAGTCAACCAAAATAGTCTAAGCACTTGTAATTCTTAAATCATGAGAATTCTGAAATATACCACCATCCTAAGGATGAGGAAGTTGAGACATAGAAAGGTTAAATTGCAGTTGCAGAACTTGTTTATGAACTCGAATAATCTGGCCTCAAAATTGTGAATTTCTGACTGTTAGAGTTTTAGACTTCTGGACTGAGTCTTCTTATAAAGTGCTTAGCATATCCATTTTCAATAAATTAGGAATATATTAAGTATAGTGATGTAATTTATTCAGGAGATTTCTATACAGTACACAGATAGTATACATGGTTGTGATGTTCCAATTGGAATTTTTGGGATGTCTTGTTTTTTAATTATATATTACTTTTTTTTCTCTCATATAAAACTTTTTAGGATTGCTGGTGATAAAAATTAATTGTTCTGAAATTTTAATCTGTAAAACAGTGATTGAAAATAAATTGAATTCTGAAGCTGGAAATCTTCCTGACTTCTTAGTGGTCATAGCATAAGATCAATTACAAGATTTGACTTTTTCAGTTCTCTTACTGGCTGTAGACAAGATAATCTTCAAGTTCAAGCTTCATAGGATAATTAGGGTATCTGGTAGTGTGCTGAGTTTATTACTTGGCATAATTTAGGGAGTGCTAGCTAGACAAATTATAAGGACTTAAGATGGTAAAATGAGGCCTAGAAAATTAGTTCATGCAACTAATTATATCAAGCTGACTTTGGGATATTCTGATTTCTACTTTCAGTATTAACAGTTCTGTATCACATAGAGAAGCATTATGTGTGTTTGTGTGTGTGTGTGTGTGTGTGTGTGTGTGTGTGTGTGTAAGGGTTTGGGGGTGGTTATTTGCAAACAAATCCTAGCACTCTTAAGAAAACTAGAATTTTAGTATTTTGAACTTTAAAATTAATGCTTAAAAATCATGGATGTAAATAAACATTGGCCCCACTCAAATCATGTAGATGAAGTTTTGAAACTTCCCTGAGTACATACTTATAGAAAAAAAAGTAGCTAGGATGAAGTGCCTGGAAGAATTAACTCAGTCAAACATTTAGAAAAATATTTAATATTTTGAAACAGATTCATCCTACATTTATAACTTGGTCACTGGCTTTTGTTAAGGAAATAATAAGAAGGTTGTTGGTAATTATTTTATTTGGTGCATGCTGTCAGTATATTGAAGTGGATTGCTGTTGTTAGGCATGCCAAGTTTCCATAAATAATAGGGAAATACGTCTTCCTCTATGTTTTAGATAAGTGAGATCTCTAACTTCCATGATACATTTTAAACTTTATTACATTTGTTTATATTCTGTAGATACATGTGTCGGGGCATATGTTTTGGTGTGTTTAGAGGTCAGAGGACACCTTGTGGTAATTAGTTCCTCCTTTCACCAAGTGGGATCCAGGGATCAAATTTGAATCATCAGGGTTGGCCTTTGTATACTATGCATGGCAAATATACAGGGAATGTTTCTAAATAGAATTACCTAAAGGAGTTACGACTGTGTGACACACCAGTCGTTGTCATACAAATAATGACATAGTTCTGAAGTACTTATCAGTGCCCTACGTATTTATCTTTAGTGCCATTAGTCAGTTAGTTCCGTCTAAAATAATGGCATTAATTTTTAGAATGAAAGTAGGTAAAGTCTTTCTACATGTAGTTCCTATGCCTGTATAGACCCAAAAGGATTGCTTTGAATTGTATTACTATGGACCAAATATACATTTCTACTTAAATTTTGCAGTAATCTCGAAGAATAGAATTTTAGAGTCAATGTATATAATTTAGATTATGTAGAACAACTTCTTGTTTGGTAAAATAATTCATTCCTTCAGTTGTATTGGTTACTTTGCATGAAAAATGTCTTAATTGAATGTTAATTTTCATGGATAAAGTTGATGAAGTAAGATGAATATGAGTTTCTCCTAATGGAAGTTAAAGCCTTTATCTTTCCTAGGACAAGGATTTAATGAAGAGGGTTAGTGATAAGTATGGGCTCAAGGTTGTATGCCTTGGTGCTTCTTTCTCTTGGTATAATACGAGATTTAAACAGTTTATTTATAAAGCACTTTTAAATTTCTTATGATTATTAATTGAGAAAAAAATTTAAACTCTAGAAATTTGATGTTAGCTGGAAATGAAGTATTTGGAACTATTAGAAAGAATTAGTGATTTTATATATATTGAAAAGGAAAATTGCCATGGAGATGTAACATAGTGATGCACTCAATGTTTTTATTGTCTTTGTTGTTGTTCTGCTAAACAGTTGAAGGATCATACACCATCAACTTAAGCTTATCTTTTTTAAACCGAAGAAAAGCCTACCATATTAAAATAATATTATAAGCTGACATAACTTTATCACAGTTTTTTAGAAAGTGTTTATTATTTGACTAATTAACACTTTGGGAGATAATAGTGAATTTCCAGTTTCTACATGTAATATTTAGTTTATTGCTTTATTGCTTAGCTAACTTTTGCCTTATCTCTTGGGCTTTGTTTCTGAGCTGTACTAATCACTATGCTTATTGTTTGAATGTCTGGTACAGGAAGCGAGCAGCTGCAAAGCATCTAATAGAACGCTACTACCATCAGTTAACTGAGGGCTGTGGAAATGAGGCCTGCACGAATGAGTTTTGTGCTTCCTGTCCAACTTTTCTTCGTATGGATAACAATGCAGCAGCTATTAAAGCCCTTGAGCTTTATAAAATTAATGCAAAACTCTGTGATCCTCATCCCTCCAAGAAAGGAGCAAGCTCAGCTTACCTTGAAAACTCAAAAGGCGCATCTAACAACTCAGAGATAAAAATGGACAAGAAAGAAGAATTTAAAGGTAAGAGATTATATTTAAGTTCAAAATGGCTAATTGAAAGCTATATCAGAGATTTAAAACGTGTTGCTTTTGTTTTCTTTTTGTTTTTTGGGTTTTTGTTTTTTGGGTTTTTGTTTTTTGTTTTTGGTTTTTTTGCCTTTTATGACTCAACTCAAAGTATAGTTAGAGCCACTATTTTTCGTAAAGTGTGGTAAAGGTCAGGTAGTTAGTTAATTTACGTTTTATTTTTACATTTACTGATTCAGCAGTTGTCAGTCAGAAGCAGATTATACTCTAAAAATTAATATGATAATGAGTTGAACTCAATTTGTAATGATTTGTATTGTAGCTAATACCTTATTAGGTCACTACATATATTACATTTGCAGTAAATACCTTGTATTGGCTCCAGAACTCCAGGAACTGTGGTAAAAGAAGGAGAAATACAAATATAAGGTATAATGTAGTCTTTGTTTTCCTTTTCTTAGAAAACAGGTAAAATTTTGCAATAATTATCTGAAAAATATATTTTTTTCCTTCTAACATTTTCTACTTTTATACTGCTCTCTCTACCATAGGAATTAGATATCCTCATGCATCTTAGGAACCTAACCTACCAGTAGTAGTCTCTACTTAGGTCTTGTGGGTTTTGTTTCGTTTTGTTTTGTGCAAGTTAGGGGACACTGTTCTTGTACTTTTAATACTCCTGCTTCTACTTCCCCAGTAATGAAATTAAAGGTTTATACCTCCATACTTGTTTTCTGTTGTATTAAGGATGGCTTCATAAATGAAAGATAAGCACTAACCAACTGAACTATGTCCCCAATGCATCTAGTCATTTAAAAATAGTCCTGTATTTTGAAAACTTTTAAAACTTCCTATTGTCTCTGATGTTTTTTCAATCTATTTTTTCTCTTAAAGGAAGTAATTTTCAACTAGCATTAAGGTAATTCAATCTTTCAGATTGCCAGGGATTAGCCCCACTATCATTTGAAACATGTTTGAATGAATTAGTGAAATAAAATTATATTACAACTTCATTCTGTTACCTTCACAATAGAACTAAAGAAAAATCAGAACAAAATTATCAGTTTTGCTACTCAAAAATATATAGCCAGTACTATTTCATGAATTTGTTCACATTGTAGATAAGTAGTTGAATGCTGTCAATATTTTGAATGTGGAAGCTGCATTGGCTCAAATTACACCATAAAGTGGACATCACAGAGTAACAGTAAATGAAATATACTATCCCACCATAGTTGAATGCAACTAACTGTGGGAAAATCTAGTATATAGTGGGTATGTTTGCCTTGTCTTAGGGTATGTGTGTTCCTTTTTTATGGGTTCTTGCTTTTGCTGATCACTCTAAATTTTATTGCCTTTACTTATTTACTTTAATATTTTTGAGTTAGGAATTATATATGCTTAATTATGCTTCTACTCTCATTTTGAGAATTATATTTGTTCAATTTAATTAGATTTGTAGGTATCAATTGGTTTATCACAACTGTTCTTGCATGAAACTGTTTAGAGTAATATGTTACACTTTAAGAATGTTTTTGAGCTGAGCTTAGTGGCATTGTAGTCCAGATACTCAGGAAGCTAAGGAAGGACCATGTTGATGCCAGTTCTGTCTGTTTATACTGTGTGAAACCATGTCTCGAACAATTTTCAAGAACACATATATTAGAATGTACACGTGAATCTTAAAAAAAAAATGTCTCTTTACTTACTTGTTTATTAATACCCAGATTATACAGTTTAGTGCTTTGTGGTTTAAATTTTGGAAGCCATTCCATCAATTTGGACTTGAATTTCATATTATCTCTTACAGTTGAATAGGTACCTTTAATAATATGTAGCAATCATAATAAAGATTTTACATATTAGATATATTGTCAATGTATGGGGTATATTGTCAGTGTAAGTATAGAATTATCCTACCTTAAATGCTTGATTTAATAATTATAGTATGTTACTCTTTGATGAAAAAGATTGTTTGGCTTCAGCATTATTATTTGATAAATAATATTAATTTCTAAAACTTTAGTATATAAAATGCCATCTTTTTTCAATAAGATAAAATATGTTAACCTGAAATGGTAAAGCCTTTGTTGATAGTGACATTTTCCCTAATGGTGAGAAGCCAATACAAGTTTTGGTCTTTGCTTTCTTAGCTTTTTCTCTTTTGTTTGTTTTTAAATGACTATAATAATTTCCAGTTGCTCTGTTAAGAGTTATTACAACCCGAGTAATGGTCATAGGTAGTATTAGGTGTAGTAGCAGTTTTAACTTCGGCAGAGTTTACATGTGTAATATCTTTTACTCAGCCTCAGAATGGAAACTCTCGAATAAATACATGAGATGAGTCAGTTTGGTTTTGGTATGTACAAAAATATAGAAAGAATTGGTTGCAAATAAATGGGCTGTGGAAACCTTTTTATAAAACTTTGCCTCCTTACTCTTTTGAGGACAGTACAAAAGAAAATGATTTCAGGATATTAGTGTAGTAGCTTTTTGTTAAGGTTGTAATAAAGTACAGTGATGAAATCATAAGTAAATGTATGTATTTGTTCATACCTACAATTAATGTTACGTACCAGTATATATATATGTCTTGGTTAGAAGGCAAGTCTTAATTATCAGTGCATAATTAATAATTATATATTGTTGAATAAATGGAAAGAAAGGGTGATGATGTTGGGATTACTTGAATGAAAAAGGAGCTGGTAACTCTAGGGTGTTAATAAGTAAATTACATTTTTTAAAAATTCTAAATCAAGCCCAGAATGTTTAGATATTTACTTTTTCACTAGAAATTATTATAACAAAATAAACATGTATATTACAACAATAAATGTTATTTTTCTTTCCATTTTCTAGAGGTGATGTACCTAACTGAAGAGAAAATATATGAAATTTATGAATTTTGTAGAAAGAAGGGTGATTACACCCCTATAATTCGTGTCATTGGAAGAATATTTTCTAGTCCTGATGCACTGGTTAAGAGCTTTCGGAAAGTCAAACAACACACTAAGGAGGAATTGAAATCACTTCAAGAAAAGGATGAAGACAAGGATGAAGATGAAAAGGAAAAAGCTGCGTGTTCTGCTGCTGCTATGGAAGAAGACTCAGAAGCATCTTCTTCAACGATGGGTGATAGCTCACAGGGAAACAACAATGTACAAAAATTAGGTCCTGATGATGTGACTTTGGATATTGATGCTATTAGAAGGGTCTACAGCAATTTGCTCCCTGATGAAAAACTAGAAACTGCCTTCCTGAATGCAATTGTCTATCTGTCACCTAACATGGAATGTGATTTGGCATACCAGAGTGCATATGAAAAAGATCCTAATTATATCAATGTGGTCATTATTGTAATGGAGAATAGCAATCTCCACAGTCCTGAATATCTGGAAATGGCATTGCCATCATTTTGCAAAGCTATGTGTAAGCTACCCCTTGAAGCTCAAGGAAAACTGATTAGGCTATGGTCTAAATACAGTGCCGACCAGATTCGGAGAATGATGGAAACATTTCAGCAACTTATTACCTACAAAGTCATAAGCAATGAATTTAATAGCCGAAATCTAGTGAATGATGATGATTCCATTGTTGCTGCTTCAAAGTGTTTGAAAATGATTTATTATGCAAATGTAGTGGGAGGGGACGTGGACACAAATCATAATGAGGAAGATGATGAAGAGCCCATACCTGAGTCCAGTGAATTAACACTTCAGGAGCTTCTGGGAGATGAAAGAAGAAATAAGAAAGGTCCTCGAGTGGATCCACTAGAAACCGAACTTGGCGTTAAAACTCTAGACTGTCGAAAACCACTTATTTCCTTTGAAGAATTCATTAATGAACCACTGAATGATGTTCTAGAAATGGACAAAGATTATACATTTTTCAAAGTTGAAACAGAGAACAAATTCTCTTTTATGACATGTCCCTTTATATTGAATGCTGTCACAAAGAATCTGGGATTATATTATGACAATAGAATTCGCATGTACAGTGAAAGAAGAATCACTGTTCTTTACAGTCTAGTTCAAGGGCAGCAGTTGAATCCATATTTGAGACTCAAAGTCAGACGTGACCATATTATAGATGATGCACTGGTCCGGGTAAGTTTGACTATTATTTAAAATTGGAATTAAACTAAAATTTATAAAGTGATATATTTCAGTGTATTTATTTTATAATTTTGAAAAAAAAAAGATAGGATCATGTTAACATTTCTGATCTATATTACTACACCTTTGTTGCTACTTACCAAAAATACTGGTACCCTGGTTGTTTAATGATAATTATTTTTGAATAAGAATAGATTTTCTAGTACTGGGGAGATGACTCAATGACTAAAGCATTTGTTGTGCAAACATGAGAACTTAAGCTTGGATTTTCTGAACACAATGTAAAGCAGGATATGGTAGTTCCATTTGTAATAGTACTTCCTAAAGCAAGATAGTAAAGACAGAAGAATCCTCAGAGGCTAATCTCAAATACAAACTGAGAAATAACTAGACCCTGTCTCAGTAGGTAGAAAACAAAGACTGTTGCTTGATGTTCTCTGACCTCCACACATATATTTTCCCCTTTGGCATTTACATACATACCTGCATGCATGCATACACTTGCACACACAGACAGGTACAAAGCAAACAAAAGGAGTGGATTTTCTAAATCTTGAAAGCCAGCCTTATATGTTTCTATTAAGAAGAAAAGATTTGTTTTCAAAGATTGGAACACATGACAAATGGTATTGTTTTATACAGTGTTAAGGTGGAAGTAGGTGTAATAGGAAGAAATCATACAATAAATCTGCATTGTAAAAGAGTAAGAGGTGCTCATCAAATTCCGTTATGTGTAATACAACTCAGAGTTGTATTGTGAACTTTATATGACAAGGAAAGGTTAGTAGTCTGTGTTTATCAGTAAGACTTTGGAGTTCTAAGTCACTCAGTGTCTTGTGTGACACTGTAGGATTTTTTTTTTTTAAATAATAATTATATGAATCTTGAAACTTCTGTAAAGTAGCAATTTTGGGAACTTGGAATTAACATTAATAATATCAGTTAAATCTAGATGATTTAACTAGAAAATCAGAAACTTCTAACTGCCTGGGGTTTTTTTTTTTTTTTTTTTTTTTTTTGTTGTTGTTGTTTTTTCCCCCAAATGATATTGCCTCTTGTCTGTTCCTTTTTTCCACAGATGACAAGAATTACAGAGTCCCTGTCAGTTAAACTAGGAAATTGGTTTGGAAATTGCCAGTCATATGCTAACAAAATTATATATAAGGAATTCAGGGTATTCCTTGGTATTAATTATTTCTGTTAGTGCTAGTTCTTCATGTATAAACTTGATGTAAGATTTAGTACCAGTTAAAAATTGAAGCGTCATCCTTACATACTAACAAATAATAATAACCCATTAACAGATAACTAACAAATAATATTTATTTCAACATTTATTTTTGTTTTGCGATGGATTTGTCTAAATTTGAAGTCATAAGACTGAACTAAATTCACATTTAATAAAAAATTATGCATCTGCCCTACTTGATTTTTTTCCTTATTTTATTCTATTCTTTTTTTCTATACTAAAGTTATTGAGTTAAGAACTGGTAAAAATTTAGATAGAATTTGTAAATTTTTTTAATTATCATTTAGGACAAAATTAGCCTCTTCTGCATTTTCCTAATGAGTTGCTGGAGTAAAATTAACAGATAAGTCTTGTAAGTATGCTAACAAACTGTTGCTAGTAAATACTATTTAATTATGTCAACTGACCGTATGGCTTGACACGTTATAAATCACGATTCATTTGATAATATCCATACTTGACTAGTACCATTTTATAGAACACCTGGCCTTCAGCAATTCTATATGTCTGTCTCATTGATAAAAAGTAGAGTTTCAAAGAGATAGTATTTATTGAGAAAATTCATAAGAGTTTCACCCAACTCTTCTTTCTCCTATATTGGTTTCTTTTCCCTTTCTCCTCTTTTTTTCTCTTTCTGAACCACTTTAAACTGACCCCCTCTCAAATTTCTTGCTTTTTCAGTATATTACTGTGAAAGGGTTAGAAATATAAGCATACACTCAGGCCTTAGAGATCAAATTGATGCCCCTCAGCAAAGGGTAATTATTATAGTTTAATTAGTTTAATAACAGAAAGTTGGAGGTTTACAGCAAGCTAAATTCGAAAAAATATCCACAGGTGAACTGATGGAATTCTACTCTTTCCATGTCTTATTGTACATTCTACACAAATCCCTATTGTTTTTAAACCTTGTTCTTCCTTCCTTCCTTCCTTCCTTCCTTCCTTCCTTCCTTCCTTCCTTCCTTCCTTCCTTCCTTCCTTTCTTTCTTTCATTCATAAAATAGCTTGATAGAATATTCCTGTTAATCACAATATCTTATGACCCAATCATTTTGAACTGCATAGTAAGGGTGTTTAGAGAAGAAGGAATGACAAGTTTCGTAGTGAATTCAACATTAATAAACAAATAATAGAAGTTATAGAACCCTAGCCTTAAGAGCTAGGAAAGAAATAATACGTTTTTCTCCTTAGTTTATAAGTGAGGCCTAGAAAAGATTACATATGTGACTTTTGTAAGTTTTCTAATGAACCTCATATTTCAGTGTTAATTAGACTAGCTGGCTTAATGGTAGACAGAAGGCCAGTAAATTAGAATTAATAATCTTTTATTATTTTTATTTGATAAAGAGTGTTTATATAGCCTATCCTTGATATTGTGATCTTGTTTCTCTTTTCTACTTGAGTACTAAAATTATAAGTGTGTACAAACACTCCTGGCCAATTTTCTTTTTTCTTTTTTTTTTTTTTGTTATTTAATATTAATAATTTTTTTTTTAAATTTTTATTGGATGTTTTATTTACATTTCCTATGTTGTCCCCTTACCCCATCCCCCACCCACCCAGGAACCCCCAATCCCTTCACCCCTCCTCCTCCTTCTCTGTGGATGTAACCTCTATCTACTCCCCCCACACTCCCACCTCCCCACCCTCAAAATTCCCAGCCCCTGGGGCATCCAGCCTTCATGCAGTCAAGGTTCTCTTCTTCCACCTATGCCCAGCAGGGCCCTCCACTCTTACATATTCAACTGAAGCTCTGGATCCCTCCCTAAGTGCTCCCAGGCTGGTGGTTTAGACCCTGGGAGCTGTTGTTGGTTGGTATTGTTGCTCTCCTCATGGTGCCGCAAATCCTTTCAGCTTTCCTTCAGTCTTCACTCTAACTCCTCTATTGAGAACCCCATGATCAGTTCAATGGCTAGTTGTGAGCATCTGCCTCTGGGTATGTCAGACTCTTGAAGACCTCTGAGGAGATATCCATATCAGGCTCTTATCAGCATGCACTTCCTGACTTCCACATCAGCATTTACCTTTGGTGATTGCACATGGGATAGATACTCAGGTGAAGTGGTCTTGAGACGGCCCCTCTTTCAGTTTCTGTCCCTCACTTTGTCTCCATATTTGCTCCCTTGAGTATTTTGTTGCTCCTTCTAAGAAGGACCGAATCACGCCCCACTTGGTTTTCCTTCTTTATGGGCTTCATGTGGCCTGTGAGTTGCATCTTGGGCATTTCAAGGTTCTGGGCTAATATCAAATAATCAGTGAGTGAATACCATGTGTTTTCTTTTGTGATTGGCTTACCTCACTCAGGATGATAATTTCTAGTTCCATCCATTTACCTAGGAACCTCTCAAATTCATTGTTTTTAATAGCTGAGTAATACTCCATTGTGTAAATATACCACATTTTTTGAATCCATTCCTCAGTTGAAGGACATCTGGGTTCTTTCCAGCTTCTGGCTATTATAAACAAGGCTGCTATGAACATAGTTGAGCATATGTCCTTGTTATATGTTTGAGCATCTTCTGGGTATATGCCTAGGAGTGGTATAGCTGGATCCTCAGGTAAAGCTATGTCCAATTTTCTGAGGAACTGCCAGACTGATTTCCAAAGTGGTTGCACCATCTTGCAGTCCCACCAACAATGGAGGAGTGTTCCTCTTTCTCCACACCCTCGCCAGCATCTACTATCACCTGAGTTTTTAATCTTAGCTATTCTGACTGGTGTGAGATGGAATCTCGGGTTGTTTTGATTTGCATTTCCCCAGGACTAAGGATGCTGAACATTTCTTTAGGTGCTTCTCGGCCATTCGAGTTTCTTCCGTTGAAAATTCTCTGTTAAGCTCTATACCCCATTTTTTAACAGGGTAATTTGGTTGTCTGGAGTCTAATTTCTTGAGTTCTTTGTATATATTGGATATTAGCCCTCTATCAGATGAAGGATTGGTAAAGATCTTTTCCCAAATTATTGGTTGTCGTTTTGTCCTATTGACAGTGTCCTTTGCCTTACAGAAACTTTGCAATTTTATGAAGTCCCATTTGTCAATTCTTGATCTTAGAGCATATGCCATTGGAGTTCTGTTCAGGAACTTTTCCCCTGTGCCCAAGTATTCAAGGCTCTTCCCCACCTTCTCTTCTATTAGTTTCAGTGTATCTGGTTTTATGTGGAGGTCCTTTATCCACTTGGACTTGAGCTTTGTACAAGGGGATAAGAATGGATCAATTTTCATTCTTCTACATGTTGTCCTCCAGTTGAACCAGCACCATTTGTTGAAAATGCTGTCCTTTTTCCACTGGACAGTTTTAGCTCCTTTGTCAAAGATCAAGTGACCATAGGAGTGTGGGTTCATTTCTGGGTCTTCAATTCTATTCCATTGATCTTCCTGCCTGTCTCTGTACCAATACCAGGTAGTTTTTATCACTATTGCTCTGTAGTACAGCTTGAGGTCAGGGATGGTGATTCCTCCAGAAGTTCTTTTATTGTTGAGACTAGTTTTTGCTATCCTGGGTTTTTTGTTATTCCATATGAATTTGAGAATTTCCTTTTCTAACTCTGTGAAGAATTGAGTTGGGATTTTAATGGGGATTGCATTGAATCTGTAGATTGCTTTTGGCAAGATGGCCATTTTTACTCTATTATTTCTGCCAATCCATGAGCATGGGAGATCTTTCCATCTTCTCAGATCTTCTTTGATTTCTTTCTTCAGAGACTTGAAGTTCTTGTCATACAGGTCTTTCACTTGCTTGGTTAGATTCCCACCAAGGTATTTTATATTATTTGCAACTATTGTGAAGGGTGTCATTTCCCTAATTTCTTTTTCAGTCTGTTTATCTTTCATGTAGAGGAAGGCTACTGATTTGCTTGAGTTGATTTTATAACCAGCCACTTTGCTGAAGTTGTTTATCACGTTTAGGAGTTCTCTGGTTGAAGTTTGGTGGTCACTTAAGTATCCTATCATATCATCTGCAAATAGTGAGATTTTGACTTCTTCCTTTCCTATTTGTATCCCTTTGACTTCTTTTTGTTGTCTAATTGCTCTGGCTAGGACTTCCAGTACTATATTGAATAGGTAGGGGGAGAGTGTGCAGCCTTGTATAGTCCCTGATCTTAGTGGGATTGCTTCAAGTTTCTCTCCATTTAGCTTGATGTTGGCTACTGGTTTGCTGTAAATTGCTTTTACTATGTTTAGGTAGGGACCTTGAATTCCTGATCTTTCCAAGACTTTTATCATGAAGGGATGTTGAATTTTGTCAAATGCTTTCTCAGCATCTAGTGAGATGATCATGTGGTTTTTTTCTTTAAGTTTGTTTATATAGTGGATTACATTGATGGATTTCCGAATATTGAACCATCCCTGCATTCCTGGGATAAAACCTACTTGATCATGATGAATAATTGTTTTGATGTGTTCTTGGATTCGGTTTGCTAAAATTTTATTGAGTATTTTTGCATCGATGTTCATAAGGGAGATTGGTCTGAAGTTCTCTTTCTTTGTTGGGTCCTTGTTGGGTTTGGGTATGAGTGTAATTGTAGCTTCATAGAACGAATTGGGTAGTGTTCCTTCTGTCTCTGTTTTGTCGAATAGTTTGAAGAGCATTGGTATTCTGTCTTCCTTGAAGGTCTGATAGAATTCAGCACTAAAACCATCTGGTCCTGGGCTTTTTTTAATGGGGAGACTTTTAATGACTGCTAGTATTTCCTGAGGGGTTATGGGACTATTTAGATGGTTTATCTGCTCCTGGTTTAACTTCAGTTCCTGGTATGTGTCTAGGAAATTGTCCATTTCATCCAGGTTTTCCAGTTTTGTTGAGTATAGGCCTTTGTAGTAGGATCTGATGATTTTTTGAATTTCTTCAGTTTCTGTTGTTATGTCTCCCTTTTCAGTTCTGATTTTCTTAATTTGGATACTGTCTCTGTGCCCTCTGGTTAATCTGGCTAACGGTTTATCTATCTTGTTGATTTTCTCAAAGAACCAGCTCCTGGTTTTATTGATATTTTGTATTGTTCTTTCTGTTTCTATTTGGTTGATTTCAGCTCTGAGTTTGATTATTTCCTGCCTTCTACTCCTCCTGGGTGTATTTGCTTCTTTTTGTTCTAGGGCTTTTAGTTGTGCAGTCAAGTTGTTAGTGTGTGCTCTTTCCAGTTTCTTTTTGTAGGCACTTAGAGCTATGAGTTTTCCTCTTATCACTGCCTTCATGGAGTCCCACAAGTTTTGGTATGATGTGTCCTCATTTTCATTGAATTCTAAAAAGTCTTTAATTTCTTTCTTTATTTCTTCCTTGACCAAGTCATCATTGAGTAGAGAGTTGTTCAGTTTCCATGTGTACGTGGGTTTTCCATTGGTTTTGTCATTATTAAAGACTAGTGTTATTCCGTGGTGATATGATAAGATGCAAGGGAATATTTCAATCTTTTTGTATCTGTAGAGGGTTGTTTTGTGACCAATTATACGGTCTATTTTCGAGCAGGTAGAATGAGGTGCTGAGAAAAAGGTATATTCTTTTGTTTTAGGATGAAATGTTCTATAGATGTCTGTTAAGTCCATTTGGTTCATAACTTCTGTTAATGTCAAAGTGTATCGGTTTAGTTTTCTGTTTCCATGATCTGTCCATTGCTGAGAGTGGGGTGTTGAAATCCCCCACTATTATTGTGTGAGGTGTAATGTGTGTTTTGAGCTTTAGTAAAGTTTCTTTTATGTATGTAGGTGCCCTTGCATTTGGAGCATAGATGTTCAGAATTGAGAGTTCACCTTGGTAGATTTTTCCTTTGATGAGTATGAAGTGTCCTTCCTTATCTTTTTTGATTAATTTTGGATGAAAGTCGATTTTATTTGATATTACAATGGCTACTCCAGCTTGTTTCTTGGGACCATTGGCTTGGAAAATTGTTTTCCACCCTTTTATTCTGAAGTAGTGTCTGTCTTTGTCACTGAGGTGCGTTTCTTGTATGCATCAAAATTCTGGGTCTTCTTTGTGTATCCAGTCTGATAGTCTGCGTCTTTTTATTGGGGAATTGAGACCATTGATGTTAAGAGATATTAAGGAAAAATGATTGTGGCTTCCTGTTATTTTTGTTATTAGAGGTAAAGTTATATTTGTATAGTTATCTTCTTTTGGGGTTGTTGGAAGATTACTTCCTTGCTTTTTCTAGGTTGTAGTTTCCCTCCTAGTGTTGGCGTTTTCCATCAATTATCCTTTGAAGTGCTGGGTTTGTGGGAAGATATTGTGCAAATTTGGTTTTGTCATGGAATATCTTGGTTTCACCATCTATAGTAATTGAGAGTTTTGCTGGGTATAGTAATCTGGGCTGGCAATTGTGTTCTCTTAGGGTCTGTATGATGTCAGTCCACGCTCTTCTGGCTTTTATAGTCTCTGGTGAGAAGTCTGGTGTTATTCTTATAGATCTGCCTTTATATGTTACTTGACCTTTTTCCCTTACTGCTTTTAGTATTTTTTCTTTGTTTTGTGCATCTGATGTTTTGATTATTATGTGACGGGAGGTATTTCTTTTCTGGTCTAGTCTTATTTGGTGTTCTATAGGCTTCTTGAATGTTTATGGGCATCTTGTTCTTTAGGTTAGGGAAGTTTTCCTCAATAATTTTGTTGAAGATATTTACTGGCCCTTTAAGTTGGGAATCTTCATTCTCATCTATGCCTATTATCCTTAGGTTTGGTCTTCTCATTGTGTCCTGGATTTCCTGGATGTTTTGAGTTAGGAGTTTTTTGCATTTTGCATTTTCTTTAACAACTGTGTCAATATTTTCCACTGTATCTTCTGCATTTGAGATTCTCTCTTCTATCTCTTGCATTTGGTTGGTGATGCTTGCGTCTGTGACTCCTGATCTCTTTCTTAGGTTTTCTATCTCCATGGTTGTCTCCCTTTGAACTTTCTTTATTGTTTCTATTTCCCGTTTCAGATCCTGAATGTTTTTGTTTAATTCCTTCTTTGTGTTTTCTTGCATTTCTTTAAGGGATTTCTGTGATTCCTCTTTAAGGGCTTCTATCTGTTTACTTGTACTCTCCTGTATTTCTTTAAGGGAGTTACTTAATTCCTTCTTATAATCCTCATCATCATCATGAGAAGTGATTTTAATTCTGAATCCTGCTTTTCAGGTGTGATGGGGTGTTCAGGGCTTGCTATATTGGGAGAACTGGGTACTGATGATGCCAAGAAACTTTGGTTTCCGTTGCTTATGTTCTTGCGCTTGCCTTTCGCCATCTGGTTAACTCTAGTGGTACCTGCCCTCACTGTGTAAGAGTGGAGTCTGTATTTCCAGTTATCTTGCTTATTGCAGAGCTCCTCAGTGTCCAGATGTCTCTGTGGTCTTATGCTCCTAATCTCCTGGGTGGAAGAACTCCTGGGACTGAGGCCACCTCTTGGATCTGGAAATCCTTCTGCTCTGAGTGCAGTGGCTCCTCGATGACTCAGGATTCAGTTTCTCCACAGGACAGGAGCAGACCGACTGTGTGTCTGCTCCAGCCCAAAGGACCAGGCAGGGGCGGAAGGGAAGTGGAATTCCGGAGGGGCCGGTTTGGGTAGCTGCTGTGCCCTGAATGTCCCTGGCTCGCAGATGTATCTCTGGGGCTTAGGGAGTGAGATCGAGTTCTTACTGGCTGCTCTGAGTACAGTGGCTCTTCTAGGATGACTCGGAATTCAGTGTTTCCACAGGACAGGAGCAGACCGATTCTGTGTCTGTCCTAGCCCAAAGGACCAGGCAGGGGCGGAAGGGAAGTGGAATTCCGGAGGGGCGTGGTTTGGGTAGCTGCTGTGTCCTGAATGTCCCTGGCTCCCAGATGTATCTCTGGGGCTTAGGGAGTGAGATGGAGTTCTTACCAGCTGCTCTGAGTGCAGTGGCTCCTCGATGACTGAGGATTCAGTTTCTCCACAGAACAGGAGCAGACCAACTCTGTGTCTGCTCCAGCCCAAAGGACCAGGCAGGGCGCCAATTTTCTTTTTTAAGGAAAAGTCTATTCATTGATTTTAATCAGTCTAACAGCTCATTTCCCCAACTGGTATTTTAGAATATCTGTCTCATTGAGAAAAGAATAGTCAGTATATAAGTATAAGGTACTGGTTTTTAAATTTATTTCTACTAAACAATAAATACATAATAAATAAATCTACAGTTTATTTCTACTAAAAATAAAAAACAGCAATATTTCTTTTGCTTTGTTTTAAATGGTTTTAGACTTTTTTTTAATTTGAAAATAGTACAGATATAAATATTAATGAGAACATAGCTTCTATTTGAATAATAATCCTAGTGTAGAAGTTTTAACACATTCTTTTAAAAAAAATACTCTTTATAGGCTATTGTGTTGGTTTAGTGGGTAAAATCACTTGCCACCAGGCTTGATGTTTGAGTTTAATCCCTAAGACGCACATGGTAGGAAATAATTGACTCCTAAATCTTATGCTGTGAACTCCTCAGTTGTTCTTTGGCGCATGTTTCCCTCTACTTCCGCCCTAATAAGTGACATTTTCTCTTTCCCCTTTTTAAAAAATAAAGCATTTTAAAGGATGTAGCGTATATAAAATCTTAAAAAGTAGTACAAGATGAGCTATATTAAGAAAGAGACCGTACTGCCATGTACGAGATGCTTTAGACTGCCTTCACAATCTAAACGAAGAATTGCCCCCAAAATAAACACACAAGAACAATAGTCAAGGTCTGGCCTTTTAGGGGTTCAGATTTGGAATTGTTACTATTTTTTAAGGAAAAGAAAAATTTAATGTGACTTCTTTTGCTAATGGCTTTTTGTATGGTTAGTATTAAATTTTATGCTTTGTTTTTGTTACCAGAATTTTTAAAAAGATAGGCTACTAATGCATCATCTCAAACAAGATAATAATTTAGAAAGTCATTTTGGCAACCTTGGGAATAGTCTTAAATATCTAATTGGACATTTTCACCTACAGAATTAAGTTACCAACTATTTTTAAATTATAATATATGAATACATCCTGATTCTGAAAGTAATACATGAGTATTGTTGAAAATATTGATATCCAAAGGAGAAAAGTCCCACAAAACCTAAAAGCAAATAATATCTCTAGTTTCTTTGGAAAAATAGGTAAACCATGGGCTAAAAGCTTGCTCCCTGGATTAAAACCTGTCTTCTCTGAATTATTATTTCTTAAGTTATTTATACTTTTATTACTTGAAGGGACCATCTGTAAAATGGTTTTAGCATCCTACTTGCTAAGGAGTTATAGATATCAAATCAGTTTTAATTATAAAGTGACCCATAAAGTTTCATATATTGCTGCTGCTGCTTCTGCTGCTGTCTTATTCCTGGAATACTTCTGTTTTTAAAATCTTGTCGTTAAATATTCTGACAAAATTGGAAATATTTATTTACTTGTTAGTCTTATTTTAGATAGAGAATCACTATAAAGCCCTCATTGGACTAGAATTTTCTGTTTTTTGTTTTGTTTTGTTTTTGTTTGTTTTTTGAGACAGAGTTTTTCTGTATAACCCTGGCTATCCTGGAACTCACTCTGTAGACAAGGCTGGCCTTGAACTCAGAAATCTATTTGCCTTTGCCTCCCAAGTGTTGGGATTAAAGGCATGTAACACCACTGCTAGAATTTTCTATGTAGACATAACTACACTAAACCCACTGAGTTTGAGTACTGGGATCAAATGCATGTTCTACCATATATAGAAAGCCTGGAATATTTAAAAATTACTAGAATGATAATACTTGCAACCGCAAACTTAGAGTTAATGTTAGGGAGTTAATTTAAGCACTTATTAGTTTATTTGATACTATATTATCATGCTTATTTTACATTTCAAACCAAGACAAAAAAGATAAAAAAATATTTTTTAGTGATCACAATAAAACTGGAAACAGAATTGGGGGAAAAAGGTAGAGACTGTATGCTGTCTTGAATACCAACAGGCCTTTGAATCAATAATTAACAAGTTTTCTTAGCAAGTTGAGAACTGGGAGAAAGCACAGAAATAACAGTATATTGTGTTGCGACCAAATTTGAGCTAAGATAATCATGAAAATTCAAGTGTTCAACATTATTCTGTTTTAGAACAGGTTTCCAGCTAATACTGTTCTTGGTATGTTTTCTCCATTTTCAAGGTTAACTTTATATATTTGGCTGTAAAGTATCAGATCTACCTATTGATCTTTTGGGAACATAAAATTACGAATTTTTAAAGATCTATAGTTTTGAAGGATAATAAGTTATTCATGCTCCTTAGACTTGATATATTTTTAGGCATTTGCCATCTTATAGAAGGAAGAATATTAGCTCTGTTTCATTAGTACATTAGAAAATAGGATTGATTTATTAAGGCTTAGTAATTAAATGTTAATATTTAGTGGTATTTGGAACTTGAAACTAAATATCTTATATGTTCACCAACAAAATACTGCCATCAAGGAAATTTTCAGTAAATACTGACCTGAAAATTAGTAACGTGAACTGAGAAGGGAGATCAACTTACAAGAAGAGTTTAATCTGCAGGAGTCTGTTATAGAAAAGAAAATTTGAGTGGGCATTGTAGTCCTGATGCTAGGTAGGCAGGTACTAGCAGAGATTCCAGGGCCTATCAGACAGCACAGCTTATCATGATATGCAGTCTTCCAGGCCAAAGAGAGATCCTATCCTGATAAATAAGGTGAACAGGTCCTGAGGAATACCATCTTAGGTAGAAGGAGACATGTGAATATTCATACATGAGGACATACCAATGAGTTAAAGAAGAGCAAGATAGAGATCCATTACAAAATAAACTCATAGGCCCTTAGACCCCTAAAGAAGATGATATACAGGACATCATTTCAATCATCAACCCCATCCTGCTGCCGACAACGTTTTGGCTATATCCCTTACTAAGAAATACATAGCTTCTTAAACACAATACAGACTTGTGTGTTGAAATAAGCCTTCCCCAAAACAGTAAATCAGTTTGCCTCTTTTTTTTTTCCCTTTCAGAAACAAAATTCATTGTTTTGTTTCCGTATTATTTTGTTATTGCTACTCCTTATTTTCTTCCACTTACTTATATCTTACTTTTCCTTACTTTTTCCTGTTCTCAACTGTTCTCTTTCTTATATTTTCAATCAACAGCTAGAGATGATTGCTATGGAAAATCCTGCAGACTTGAAGAAGCAGCTGTATGTGGAATTTGAAGGAGAACAAGGAGTAGATGAGGGAGGCGTTTCCAAAGAGTTTTTTCAGTTGGTTGTGGAGGAAATCTTTAATCCTGATATTGGTAAATATTAATGATATGATTATGATGGTGTGTTAGCCTTTTGAATTAGAATTTGAACTTGGTTTATAAATACTATTAGTTACAATAAGCTGTAAACGAATTGGGTTCTTCCATAGATTACTTAGCCAAATGCTCTAGTAGAAAACAGTTACCTTCTCGGTAAATTTAATTTGAAAAACCTTAGAATGGTGGATTTGGAAAACCTGAAGTCATGAGAATCATGGGTTATATAATTCATCCTCTTTTAATCTATAGCTCAATGCTCTTGAGACCAGGAGCATCCATTGATGACATTTAATCAGATTTATTATTTGTGAACTGGAAGTTTTGATACTCCATGGATCTTTAATATGGCTTCCAAATAAATAAATATACATACATACATGATTTACATATTTTTCAAACTGGAACACAAGTATGCATTGGATACTTGTGAAACAAGTATTCCACAAATACTAAATTGCAAGAAAAAGCCTAGACTTAATTTATATTCCTAAAGTTCAAGGAGAAAAGTGTGCTTTTCTTTTTTATTAAAACTGAAAATGAAAATGAGGAAACATTTTAAAATATTTTCAAAATTCTTATAAAATTAACCTAAATTTACATTTTAATACTGTTTTTTATTTTTTAATACTCCTGTTCCATTACAAAAATATTTTCCAAAGCTTTTTTGATTTGCTTATTTTGGTTTTGGCTTTTTAAACAATCTCTTTACATTTTATTAGTACTATGGCCTTAAACTCTTGATTTTCCTTACTCATTTTACCAAGTTCTAAGTTATTCAGTCCTTTCTCCCCCAGCATGTTAGACTTTGTTTAAAAAGTGTTTCCTGAGAAGCAACTGAAAATAAACCTAGAAAAGTTAAAAGGCATATAAAGTTTGTTTTAATTTAATTTTGATGTTCAGTAAAAATAAAGAAGGCAAATCTCTTAATGCTCACATAGATAAAATAATGATGATAGAAAAAATCTCTCTTGAGTTTGGCTTTGAATAATGAAGATCATGTGAAGCTGAAAATATTTTAAAAAATTATATTAGCTCAGATTTAATATGAATTTTAAGTAGCTTAATCAACTTTCTCCAATTTTTTGTACTTAAATGCATTTGCTTCATACATAATTTTCAGTCATTAAATGGATGAAATGACCTTAAGATGACCTTTCATTAGTCAGTGAAGAATGATAAACCTTCAATTTAATAAAATTATAGAAAAAACTTTACAGAAATATCACCCACATTTTGATTTGATTTTGTTGTGTTGGATTTTCCATATTGCATGGCATGAATCAACACATTTATGATGATCAAATACCATTTTTGTACAGTTTTCTCACATATATGAAGTAGAAAAGAATTAAATTCTGTATGTGATTTTGTTTAAAATTCTAATTAAATTCTTAGTCTTTCAAATAGTATAAATTATATTTTAATTATTTCTCTATAGGTATGTTCACATATGATGAAGCTACAAAATTATTTTGGTTTAATCCGTCTTCTTTTGAAACTGAGGGTCAGTTTACTCTTATTGGCATAGTCCTGGGACTGGCTATTTACAATAACTGTATACTGGATGTCCATTTTCCCATGGTTGTGTACAGGAAGCTAATGGGGAAAAAAGGAACCTTTTGTGACCTGGGAGACTCTCACCCAGTAAGTTTTTTGTCCTTTGTTAATAGTCTTTAAGATTGTATCTATATACAGAAGTATATCTTAATTTATATAAAAACATGATTTAATTTGTAAACTTTTGTTGATACTGCTATCTAGTACAGTAAAATGCTTTTAATCTGCTTAGGTATAATAAACACTCATATTTTTTTTCGTTTTGTTTTGTTTTTTTGAGACAAGGTTTCTATGTATAGCTCTGGCTGTCCTGGAACTCACTCTGTAGACCAGGCTGGCCTCGAACTCAGAAATCTGCCTGCCTCTGCCTCCCAAGTGCTGGGATTAAAGGTGTGTGCCACCACTGCCTGGCTATAATTTTTTATATATTACATCAAGTATGTTTTGATTGACCCCATAAAAAATGTTGTAAACATCATGCTTTCAATGTCACATATGAGTCTGTGTAGTAAAATGATCATTGCCTGGCCGCTGATAGGTACAGTTGATATGTGTGTGGTTTTTGTTGTTGTTTGTTTTTTGTTTTGTTTTGTTTTTCCTCTTTTCCTGTGCCATGCCACCAGCATGGAGACACATTGTATGTTCTAGAGCGTGGTATGAAATCTGTTGCTGAACTGATGATTTGAAGAATTTTCAAGTAACTTGTGACAGCCTTTCTCTATCTTAGTAAACTACTTGAGAGATGCAGAATGTTTATGGCTTCATTTTTGTTGACAAGTTGTTTCTACAAATAATGAGTAATCTCTTATTTTTATTTGTTTTAGTAGTTATTTGGTGACCTCACTTCTCTTTCTGGTTGTTAGGTTTTATATCAGAGTTTAAAGGATTTATTGGAATATGAAGGGAATGTGGAAGATGATATGATGATCACTTTCCAGATATCACAGACAGATCTTTTTGGTAACCCAATGATGTATGATCTAAAAGAAAATGGTGATAAAATTCCAATTACAAATGAAAACAGGAAGGTAATACAATTTTTGTCATTGTTTTTATAAATATATAATTTCAAAGTAGTATTTTTACAAAGTTTTCAAAGAATCATCTAATATGATTTGAAGCAGTAACAAAAGCTTTACATAAACAAATTTATCTAAATAGTAAAGCTACAGTTTCCTAACTCTTAGATAAGAGCTTATGAGATTGTACACAGTTAATTGTTAATTCTCCTTTAGAGAAAGACTAAATAGACTAGCAAAGAATGAATGGGTAAATATTACTGTAGTGTAATGCTAGAAGCAGGGTCTTAAACCTAGGAGGTATACAGAGCCCAGTGATTGAGATCTGAGTTACTGTGTATACGCATTTTCCTTCCATTTGAAGTCTAATTATACATACGAAATTGTTCACATCAGATTTGATTTCTCTTTAAAAGGTATTTATTTGGCAACAGAAAATAACTGTGAGCATAATAAGGAAGTTACAGTAAATAGTATAATTTTAAGAAATATATTAATTTATACTATTATTTTTTTGTGAAATAGTATACTATCATGATACAGACTACATTTTTATAATTTGATATAGTAGCTTAATTTACCAACAAATACCATATTTGCTAAACTGGATACAGTAGCTAGCTTACCAATACCAAAATTTCCAGAGGAAACCTGAGACATTCTGGTTTGCTCAAATTCAGTATTCATAACTTAAATTTATATTGCATGCTAGAGGTTCTGTTGTTATATAAGTCCTTTGTAATCTTTTATTTTAATCTTACTATTATTTACATTATTATATTATTGTTACATTATTACATTATTGCTATTAATTAGTTTATATTAATTTTTCTTTAATTTACTCTCAGAATCATAATGTATAACTATTTTATGCATATGACTTACAGATTTAATACCTGTCAGAAGTGAGAAATTGAAAATAATTTTATTTGTACATATTACATTTTATTAATTTTTTAAGTCTTATGTTTATCATATATGTATGAGTGCTTTGTCTGTATATGTTGGTCTACTATTTGCATATATTGCTCATGGAGTCCAGAAAAGAGTATTTAGTCCTCTGGAATCAGAATTATAAATGGTTGTTAGCTGCTGGAAGTTGAACTTACATCTTTTCCAAGAGTTGCTAATGCTCTTCTGCACTGAACCAACTCTCCATAATCTATTTGTTAAACATATTAACAAAAAATTCTGCTAAAGGTTTTCTTGGGGTGGAGGGTAGATATTAAAACTATGTAGCCCAGTAGGAAATTGTGTTTCATCTGTATAGCATATGATCTCTTGTTGGTACTCCTACAGGAATTTGTCAATCTCTATTCAGACTACATTCTCAATAAATCTGTAGAAAAACAATTCAAGGCATTTCGCAGAGGTTTTCATATGGTGACTAATGAATCGCCCTTAAAATACTTATTCAGACCAGAAGAAATTGAATTGCTTATATGTGGAAGCCGGGTAAGAAAGACATTTCAAAAAAGGTCATAATTTATATTTTTATTTTTTAGTGGTGTACTATAGATGTTAAAGTCCATTTTTTTTTCTATAATTTTCAGAACCTAGATTTCCAGGCACTGGAAGAAACTACAGAGTATGATGGTGGCTATACGAGAGAATCTGTTGTGATTAGGTGAGGTGTTTAATTCTTAAAAAGGAAGATTTTTTTCATCAAAGAAATGTATGTGTGTTTTTGTGTCATGTATTGGTAGGCTCTGGTTACCAAACAGATAAACTCAAAAAAAGACCTATATTAATATTACCAATTTTCATATAGTCTAATGCTGTATTTCATGAATTAAATGATTTAAGTATCATTTTCTCTTGCCTTTGTTTACTTTTGGTAATGTATAAAATGACACATTATTTAGTCCTTAAGATACTTGGGAAGAACCATGTGTACTAGTGATTCTGAACAATTCTTAGGACAGTATTACTACTAATATCGTTCTCTAGTCAAATGCCCTTGTTTCTACTTCTTTGTAATATGCTACTATCCAATTCTGAAAGTTTTTTTTCCCTATATTCTAGTATGAATGGTCAAAATGATAGAGATGTCCTTTTGGCATCCACTATGATGTCAGAGGCATTTAAACATATCTTTCTGGTATAAGGCTCAAGTACATGAACAATATAATGAATATTAACAACGATAATGATACATTATAGTTGTTATATTACAGTATTTTATTATGAATTTAAATTTGTAGAAGATTACTCTTGCTTTGCTCTTTCTAACACCAATCAGAAAAGTGTTTTCTCATGGCAACCATTATATTGCTGCTCAGTTTTAAAGGTGATACATAACAGGGATCAACATGGTAATAGGAAAGCCTTAATGGGAGTATCCTAGCATTATCTCTACAATATGGCAAAGTAATGTTTTAGGTTAATGTATGCCATTTGCTTATTTATTAACCTATTATTAGAGGCAATAGGATTATCATGAGATTGGAGCTACTACAAATAAAATTTTCATTCTTACTGTTGATTGTTTTCATTTCTCTTGAAGAAGCACTTTTAAGTGCAGGATTGTGGTTGTATAGTAAATAATATTTTTAACTTTAAGAAGCACTTCAAGAGTGCTTTTGTAAAACAGTACTGCCATGTTACCCTAAGATTACCAACAGTGCTAGAACTCAGTTCTACATCTTTAGTCATGTTGTCTTGGAATGTGAAATAAAATTTCATCTTAGTTTAACTTTGCTTATCACTGATGACTCATGATCTTGAGCTGGCTTTAAGTATTTATCTTTTTAACCATTACTTTGTTAATTATCTTCCTCACTTTTCTTTCCACTGATTGTGAACTATTTCTTTTAAGGATATATTCTTTTTAAAGGCTCATTTGCAAACATGTTATACATGTGTTATTCTAGACTGCAGCTTTCTTTCCCCCACTGAATTTTATTTTATTTCTGCTGAAATTGAGTTTTGTGTGAGTTACTTCTAGACGTGGATCTTATCTGCCTATTCATTTGTTCTTTGATTCAAATCACACGTTGATGATTCCTTTACCTTTACAGAAGAACAAGTCTTTATATCAGATGGTGTGAACATCTTTATTTTTTCATTGTTCTCAATGTTTTCACTAATTTTACTTCCATATAAATATTAATATCTGTTTGTTGAATTTTAAATGGATTAAGTTTCTTTTTGAGGTTTTGATTTGGGTTGAAGTGATAGAATAAATCAATTTGAGAATTTTCATTTTCGTCAGTTTGGATTCTCTAAATCTCAAGTATGACATAGAACTTTCCATTTAGTTATCCCATAGTTTAGTTTTATAATTTAAATGTTGAAATGATGTATGCTTTAGTTTGAATAAATTTAAACATTATGTTTCTTATGCATTGTTTCATCTTTCATTTCTGAGACCAAGCTTATAGTTACTTCTATTGCTTTAAAAGCCTTGTCAGAAAATTCAAAAAATTTTTTAATCTTTGTTGGCATCAATTGTTTTAATTTCCTTGTTCGTAGTATGATAGTTTTCTGTTTTTATTTTTTTGAGGGCTTTGTTAAAATGGATCTTTTTCCATATATATATAATGTTTAACCTCTACCTCCCCTTCCATCTGGATCCTTGAAATTTCTGTCTCTTGTAAGAAACCAAACAAGCATCTAAGGAATGATAAATTAAGATAAACAAACATCAAACAAATTGGGATGATACAACAGCCAAACATGGAAAAATGCCAAAGAAAAAAGTTACAAGAAAGTACTATAGATGTAGAGACACACATTTGCATACTAGAGAATCTCATAAAAATGCAAAACTTGGAAAAATTAGAAGCTGTAATACATAATCAGAGGACATAAGGTATGGAGGAAGAAACACCAGGACTTAACATTGTGAAACAAGAACCTCTGTAGATGCCATTGAGTTAGTTTACTGTTGGGCCATGGGCCCCATACCTAAAAGTTGCATGTTTCTCCAGTGAGACTTGCTTATAGAAAACTAATTTTTCGTTTACAAGTGTCTATGAATTGGAGATGGCCTCTGCATTAGGGATGGGTGTACATGTGCACTTTTTGCCTCTAGCACCACATCTGGTGCAGACCAATGCAGGCTCTTTTCATGTTGGTACAGTCTCTGTGAGTTCATATGCGCAATATCCCTGTTGTGTCAAAAAGGCCTTGATTCCTTAGTGTGGTCTTCCGCCCTCTATTCTTATATTATTCCTTCCTTTTCCACAGAGTTCTTGGAGCCTAGAAGGGAGGTACTCTCAGTCTCTGCATATTTTGTGGCTGTGGGGTTCTTTATTTTTTCCATCTGCTTCAGGAAGAAGCTCTCTGATGGTGGCTGAGCAGGGCACAGCTCTATAAATGTAGCAGGATGTTTTTGTAGTCATTTTATTGTTACATTTCATTAAAAAACAGTATTTGGTTTGCCTCTGAGTTCCTCCACTATCTGGTCTCAGTTTCTTAGCCCTTCAAGGAAAGTTAGATATAAGTTAGCTTATGGAGTGGGTCTTAACTCAAATTGGCTGTTGGTTGGTTACTCCCACCAGCTTTGTTCCAATATTGCACTAGCTTATCTTGCAAACAGATCTCTCTCATAGATCAAAGGATTTGTAGGTGGATTGATGTGCTTTTTTCCTTTGGTATCTTTCTATTTTAGGTTTTTAAAAGATTGTAAAATTGTTTATATTCTCCCTTGTGTATATTTTTGAGATTAGCTCTAGTTTCTTTGTATTTGTTATAATTTTTAAACTTTATTTCTAATTGCAACTTACTTCTGTCACATTTTTTCAAGGTTCCTCTCTTGTTAACGTTTTCTAAACATTTCATTTCTGAACTAGTTGTTGTTTTTTAGCCTGTTATAAATTTTGGGTTTTACTGTGTAGTTCTAATTTTCATGTCTTTATATTTTTTATCTCTTGTTGATATTTACAAAGTTCTCATACATATACTATTTAATAAAAATGTGTGTGTTATTTTGATCCTTATTTTTTGTTTCTCATTTTTTTGAAAAATAACTACTATGTATACTATAAAATAAAATCCAGTAAATTAAAGTATCAGACAATTCAACAATAGAACAGAATAGGTAATTATAGACTTTTAAAGATAACAATTTTTTGATTTTTAATTTTTTTTTATGGAGGGCTTCCATACTTTTGTCTATGCAGTGTGTGTATACAGTGTCCACTGAGGCTAGAGAACGGAGTTGGGTACCCTGGCACTGGAGTTGAGCCAGCATGTAGGGGTTGTGAATCCAACCTGGATCCTCTGCAATAGCAGCTGATGCTCTTAACCACCAATCTCCAGCTCTACTTGTAGAACTTTAAATGAAAAGTTGTATCATTTTTTTCCTACATCTAATTCTCTTAGATCTTGAGGCCTTCAATTATATTGAAAATCTTTGCTTCTGCATGAAGTACAAATATAATTTTTTAAATGACGTGTCCAGTAGGGTTATAGCATATATTTTTAAGTATCATATATTATACATAATTTTAAAAATAAAAGCTATGTTTGGCTTTTCTTTTTGTTTTATTCCATGCTTCTTTCCCATGAAAACAATGATATACCACTTCATCACTATATCTTCTTCAGAAAGACTTTGAAACTATAACAATCAAAATTACATAGTACTATGGTAAAAAGGGACCACTCAAAAGGAAATGTTCTAAACACATTGTATGTTATGTTAGAGTAATTTATAAGATCACAAGAATTAAATTAATTAAATTTATTAATCTCAAGATTTAAATTAATTCAAAATGACATATATTTCAATTGCTATAAACATGGAAAACCCACAGTCTATTGTAGGCTTTGACAAAATAAATAAATTTTGCACCCTTGAGAATAAGTTCTACACAACATTTCATTTTCATTTGTAGAAGAGTATCTGTTTTTTAGCTCTACTTCTATTTTGAAGACTTATAAAGAGAAAATAAGTCAATATATTAAAAAAAAAACAATACAAAGCAAAAAAAGAAGTGTTACCTCTGGTCCTTTTTTTCTTCCCCACTTTACAGAGAAGATGTCTATACTAAGAAACTTAAAATAAATAACAAGGGGAAGGGAAAGAAGACATGTTGTTCAGTGCTACAAAAGAGAAAAATGATTTGCTCTATTCCAGGGAGAAAACACGTTAATAAACTAATAGATCAGGGAACAATTAGTATTACTTTCTACAGTAAAAATCGAGGTACTAACCAGTTAGTTAACATGTGTTTTTGTTTGGTTTGCACATACTTTCCTCCATTTTCTCATAAATAATTACAGTAAGCTTCTCCATTTAATCTGTTGATCATATTCTCCACCCTGCAGTATTTCTTCCACCAATCACCTTGTAATTTCTGGCTTCAACTCTCCTGTTACTTTAAATTTAAGTGGGGTACTTGAATAGTTGATGGGTGTTTTCATAATGGCTTGTTGAACTACTTAGCTCCTGATTTGGTTTACTCTTCTTTCATAGGGGAGTAATTCATAATGCTATTTCCCTTTTTTCTCCTTGTCTTCTTCTTTTATAGTGCTGCTTCAATTCTTTTTTAGTTCAAGTTAAGTTTTTTTTGGAAATAGCTTTCGTTATTCAGTTCTTTGTGCCTCACCCCCTTTTTATTAGTTCAAATATAGTTTTCATGTTTACTTTATCAGTAAATGGAGCATCTTTTTTTTTTTTCTTCATGCTCTGGATTCATTGCTTTATGAGCGTTCTACTTCTGTTTTATTTCAAGGTCAATTAACTGTCTTTTTTGCTTGTTCTTTTCTGCATCTCCTTTTCAGAGAACTGTCAGGTTTTTTTTTTCAAATTTGATTTTTAAATTATTAGTGTGAATATAATCACTGTGATTAATTTTTTGTAATATCTGCTCAGTTCAAAGGTTTTCATTTTCTTTTTTCCTGTTTTTTGTCTTAGTTCTCCAATTTGTTTGCTTGTTTCTCTATTTCTAGCTTATATTCTTGTTCTTTCTCTGTTCATCGTCTTTTGGCTTTAATGTTTCTTCAAATTTTCAGTTGTACTGGTATACAAAATTATTTCAAACATCTCTGGAATCACTTAATATGTTTCTTCCTTAAACAGATCTATCTTTTCTTCCTCTGGTCTCCTTTTAGTCTGTTTCTCCCT
This sequence comes from Grammomys surdaster, assembly GCF_004785775.1. NCBI lineage: Eukaryota > Metazoa > Chordata > Mammalia > Rodentia > Muridae > Grammomys > Grammomys surdaster. The sequence continues at coordinate 44,407 of NW_021620189.1, read as the reverse complement.
TGTTTTTTTCTTTTCTCCTTTTGCCTTTCTGTCTTGTCAAAACTTAGTCTTGAGTTTTTAGGGCTGTGTGATTTTTGTATTTATGTGTTTGTGTGTGTGTATGTTTGTTCTTCTCATCATCTACAATTTTTTGTGCTAGCATCTTTAAAATACACTTCACTTTAAATGTCATGTTTCTTCTTTACCTCGAGTCTTTCAGTTTTCCTGTTCTTGTTGCTGTGGTTCTTCAGTTTCTTTCTTCTTTCTTTAGATCTTCAAAATTATATTTTCTTGATACATGACTTAATAGGTGCTACTGTTAAAAACAGTCAGTTGTCTTCTTCATCTGATGATGGTTCTGTCCCTGTATTATAGTCTTAATTTGCTCAGGTCCATGTTTCTTTTTTATAAAAGCACTTCCTGCTCACTACTACATGATCAGTCCTCCTTGATTCTTTTGAGTTATTTCTGATTTTCTTTCTCCATTTTAGCAAATTTATTTTTAAGCTACCCTGTCACCTTCAAGACTGAATTTTTTTTTAGAAGATGTCTCTTGCTAATTATGAGGAGAAACATTTCTTTTGTGAAATATTCATGCTTTCTCTATGTGGTTTCGGGCTGATGAGGCTTTGTACATCTTTATACCCACCCAGTTCATAATTCATCATTGAGGGAAGTTGTGGCAGGAACCAGAGTGGCACTGCTTGGGTGATTTATGCTCCTGTAACTCCCTCTTCATTTTCTAATCCCTTATTAACATAGAGATTACTTTGCAACTTGCCTACAACTGTCACATAACATTGCAATATATTTTTCTATCTTCAAGATCATTGTATTATCTAATCATATTTTTAATACTATCTTTTACTCATTTTATTGTTCAGCTAATGATCCACTTCACACCCCTCTTTTTTTGTTTTTTAGGACAAGATCTTGCCTTGTAGCATAACCTAGCCTAGAACTTGCCTGCCTTTTGTCTCAACCTTTTAAGTGTTGAATTACAGGAATACTTTTTAGATTACCTTCCCCCTTACCTTATACATTAGAGACATTGGTCTTTGTGATCAATTTACAGTATTTTCTCCACATCATCGTTATTTATCTTTACTTACTAGGGTTTCTTACCAAGTGAAAGGTTTTATCAATTTACTTAACAATTTATTCCCATTATTCTACTTTGATCTGCATTTCTTCAGTTTTGAATATTTTGTTTTAGCTCCTTTCCCCTTCTGATTCCCTACCTCTTTCCTTGCTTTTTGTTTCTAGACTGTCGTCAAATTGAAATGTTAAATGTTTGTCAAATAAAAATTACTAGACTTCCACCTTGGCTTACTTCATTTATGAATCATCTTTTATTTCTAGAGTTGCTATACATTTGCCTCAGAATTTTCAAGTGTTACTGTTTCTGGTTCATGTTAGAGTTTATATTATTCACGACTCAGTGTTTTGTTTTGTTTTTTTACATAATTTCATATGCCGAAAAGCCCTTAAGTCTCATTTGCAGAACTTTTTATAATATTCCTATTTGAACTTAAATTTTTTGTAATCATTTATTGTTTTATATATTTTCTCCCATGGACCTGCTGTTAGTAAATGTCACAGGGTAGCAAAGCATACTACAGTCACTTTAAGTGGTATCTCTGTTGAGAGAAAACTTTTTACTGCCATTTCTTTAAGATTTGGTTCTGCTTTATGTGATTCAATGCCTTTTAACTTTTCACTTATATCTTTTTTTTTTTAATTAAAATCCCTTCACCAAGCATACCTATTCTTTTTGAAAAATTTTGTCAGCTCTTCAGAACTTCCAGTATTTACAAGTTTTTTTGTCCTATTTTGATCCCTAACTGTGCTTATCTTGTATATGATTTCTCTGCTTTAACTTTTGGGATTTATTACTTGAGTTTCCAATTATATTCTCAGCATAGATTACAGATATATTTATTATACTTTTCTCTTTTGGAGAAGAACTTGATAGATTTTAGATTGAGGTTTTAGAAATGTGAATAGGATATTGAACATTTGGTGTTTTCTTCTGAGGTTTCTATATACAGGTATTTTTACAATAAAGTAAATTTTAAAAAAGTCACACTTAGCATTAGGAATACAGAAGTATGTAGAGTTTCTGAGCAAAAGAGTTATATTAATATTTATCCTACATATAGTTCTTACAAGATATAAAATCTGGCTGACTAAAATTCACCAAGTGTAATAATGGAATATTTGTTTACATTTATTTTTCAAAATCTAAATCTGTTTTCACAAGTTGAGTTAAGAATGAGTTAGAAGAATGGTAAATGAAATATATTCTAGAGGAAATTGTCATTTTTAATAATCACTATGACATTGTCCTTAATGATGTTGTACTGTGAACTTGTCTATAGTGAATGTCAAATTAAAACCAGTATTGTATCTTTTCTCATTAGGGAGTTCTGGGAAGTTGTTCATTCGTTTACAGATGAACAGAAAAGACTCTTTCTACAGTTTACAACAGGCACAGACAGAGCACCTGTTGGAGGTCTGGGAAAATTGAAGATGATCATAGCCAAAAATGGCCCAGACACAGAAAGGTAATATCAAAGTGGAACTCTGTACCCACTGTGAAACTTTCTACCATATTGCATAAATGCAAACAGAGTCAAAATTTAGCCTCTATGTATACTTCTTATGTTATAAAGAAATATCCAGGTCAGCAAACATTAGTGGAATGATTAGTTTGCATTCAGGATTTGAGGAAATTTTTTAAAATTGATGTACTTAAAAAGTAATTATGGAGCTTACAGAAGTACAAACTTTATCAAGTTGTTCTGTTTTATTCCTCCATTGCTTTATAGTTTATTAAAAAAGCCTTATAGAACAATCAACTTTGAATGACTACACTAAAATTTAGAGGATTGTGTGTTCTTTTAGATTATACTAGATTCTTATTCAATAGTTAAATCATTTTGACTTTTGATTGTATTCTTTCTCAATTAAATACTTCACTATTTTGTGGTGGGCTGAGCAGTATGTTCTAGATAGTATGCTGACTTGGGTGTACATGGACAGATATTTTTTCATTACTGTTAGTTACATATTATTTTATATATCATGTCTCTTAATTTTAATTATTTTGTATCCAGTAATTATCATTGTCATTTTTGCCAGCAATATTTCTAATCTATATAAAGAACATAGACTTTATACTCTTTAAAAACTAGGTTTGAATATTGTTTAGTAACTTCAGCTTTTAAGTGGGTTTAGTAATATATTAGTATGTTTGTTTGATGATTTAAATGACCTTCATTGGTAAAGTATCTAAAGCAATAGGTAACTCAATTGATATAAAATGTTACTATCATCAGCACCACTTTAATATTTGCATTATCTCAATAATGGATAAATACCCAACTGGTCTTTGTAGCTAAACATCACAATGTTCATGATTTATTTAATCTGTAGTTTCTCATTACAAACCATACTAACAAGATATGCATCTAATAGAAGCATTTAACATTGAGCATATTTCCAGTGACTTATGATTTTCCTGTTTTTCCCTTTCTCTCTATTTAGGTTACCTACATCTCATACTTGCTTTAATGTCCTTTTACTTCCGGAATATTCAAGCAAAGAGAAACTTAAAGAGAGATTGTTGAAGGCCATCACATATGCCAAAGGATTTGGCATGCTGTAAACAAAACAAAAAAAAAAGAAAAAAGAAAAAAAGTTAAAAAACAATAAGTATAAGAGGGATAATTTGATGGTAATAGTATCCCAGCATAAAAAGGCTGTAAGATAGTGAACCACAGTAGTCATCTATGTCTGTGCCTCCCTTCTTCATTGGGGACATTGTGGGCTGGAACAGCAGATTTCAGCTGCATATATGAACAAATCCTTTATTATTATTATAATTATTTTTTTGCGTGAAAGTGTTACATATTCTTTCACTTGTATGTACAGAGAGGTTTTTCTGAATATTTATTTTAAGGGTTAAATCACTTTTGCTTGTGTTTATTACTGCTTGAGGTTGAGCCTTTTTGAGTATTTAAAATATATATACCAACACAACTATTCTCGCAACGGAAACATTGCCACCATTTGTAGACCATGTTATCTTCAAGTATGTGCTATTTTTTTTTTTTTGTCCCTGTATCTAAGTCAAATCAGGAACTTTTTTTCTGACAGTTTGCTTTTGAAACTTGAAGTCGAGTAAACAGTGTGGTGCAAGTACTGCTGTTCTAGCCCCCAAAGAGTTTTCTGTACAAAATTTTGAGTATCAATAAAGATGAAAGGGAGAGCTTGGAATGTTTGAACCACAGCCCTCAGAACTTTAGTAACAGCACAACAAATTAAAACAACTCATGCCACAGTATGTTGTCTTCATGTGTCTTGCAATGAACTGTTTCAGTAGCCAAGCCTCTTAGTATATGTAAGGACAGGGATTTTTGTTGTTGTTTCTGTTTTTGTTGTTTAAGTTTACTGGGGAAAGTGCATCTGGCCAAATGATAGGATAGTCAAGCCTATTGCAACAAAATTAGAAAGTTTGTTGTATAAATGAGCATGTAAAAGTGCACTTAAAATGAACCTTTATTATTACCGAGATTTTAAATAGACAATCCAAAGTCTCCCCATCTGTTGCCATCATCTTGTTTAATCAACTGTTTTTCAAGGCACTTGATCAGTGTTGCAGCATAACAGAAAGTACAGCTACTGTGCCTTGTGTTACTTATGTACACAGTAAACAGGCCTGTAAGTGAATGGAACTAGTACTCCTGCGAATTAAATTGTATATCCCCCAAATTAAAATTTACTTTAAAAGTGTTAAAGATTTCATGTCCTATATTAAAATACAAATAGGCTTAAATTACTGGATATTTAATGTAGTTTCCCATCCCTAGTCTTCTATGTCTGTGATGTTAATTTCTTTTGTTGCGTAACAAAATAAAAGAATTATGTATTTTTAACTAAGGAGAGACATACTGGTATATCATTTTACTACAAGCTACAGATAACCTGTTGAGCTTGTACCTTGATTGTTCTACAACTAGTGTAAATCAACCTGATGTTTTAAATTGGCAAGGGATAATTGTAGCTTTAAAATCATTGGAAGGGGAAAAGGATGTCTTTTAGGATTATTTTCATTCTTGTAGTAGTTGAGATAGAGCTATTATTTACTGTAATGCTAAATGAAACAGTGGCTTAAATACTTTAATGGGAATAGAGAACACAGTGTGTTCCATATTGTGATATGGTAACGTGAGTTTTTTTCTGAGCTAGCCTTTAGAGCACTGTTGTGGTATGTATGCTAACTTGATTATAGGACCCCCTAAAATGTGACTATAGCCATCTTAATGGGCATCTCATCCACTGTGCTTCTTATGTATTATGAAAGTGATAAGAAGACAAATTAAGTGGGTATATTTTATAAAATAAATTCATGAAGAGATTTGTGTTCTTCAGTTCTCAAGTTTATTATCACTACAGTATTGAAGTAGTTGTGATACTATATCTGTGTGAAAATTTTCAAATGATAATATAGATTATCAAACAGAAATAACATCAATATATTTAAAAGAAAGTGAAAAAAATAAACCTAAAATTTTTTCAGTGGTAAAAATACACTCTCACTTGCTTCCTAATCAGTTTTTCTCAGCATGTTACAACGTTATTATGGCTGCCTTTTCATCATCGCTTTACTAGATTGTCATGGAACAATACTTACGAGTTAAAAAAAATACTTTTTAGTATCGTAGAACACTTCAAACTTATGGCATAAAAGCACAGCCTGCAGCAAAACTTTTCTGAAGACTTGGCAGCTGCAGCAAACAAATTGAGTGTCTGATTGTACATATTGTGGTCTATAGTTAATTGTGTGATCAAATTAATTTACAATAACCTTACCTTTATTTGGAAATACATCCCTGTGTAGGAATGTATATATCAAAAGAAACCTATAAATGAAGCTTCAGAGAACTTGTTCTATTAACATGTGGCACATGCATTGCTAGGCAGCATCACTCCCTGTTTCCATAAGGTGGCTATGCTGAAATCCACCTCTTTAAGAATTTTTTTCACAAGAATCCGCATAGCCTAGAGAAAGAGGTGTTTTACTGAGGCTACTCTTTATGATGTTGATCCTTTAACTGATTATCCTAAGGCATACTTTTATCCTTTCTACACTTCCCAGGGCCCCCAGAATAAAATAATAATAATAATAATAATAATAATAATAATAATAATAATAATTTCCATTTGCTGCTTATCTTTTCTTCTCTTACCCAATGTCAGAGTGTAAAACAGTCCCTAGTGTTTGGTGAGGAAAATGTTTACTCAATACACACAGAGGCTTTTTTTTTTCTCTTCTACTTTCAAATCAGAAAATTGACTTTGGTAACATTTACAAGAAGATTTGGGTGCATCTATGCACTTCATTTCACTATGTAAAGGCTGCTAATCCAGTAATATTTCACTGAAAATGTACTTGCAATGATACTAATGGTCTCCATTTGCCAGAGTAAAGAACTCTTGTTTTTAACTCTTGATAGCCTTGCAGAGTTGGGCTACAGTTTGGTGAAAGGCTCACTTTCCATCCTTAGTCATAGACACCTTGTGTGAATACTCTCCTATTTGTACTTAAAAGGATTCCTCTGAACTTCCTGTTCAACCTTAGTAATTCCCAAAGATTTTTCTCTCGTCTCAAATCTTGTAGGTCTCATATCTCATATCAAATCAGACCTGTATTTACAGGACATGATCTTGGTACCTTAAAGTCAATACAGTGCAGAACAGTACCTATAAAAACAAAATTCTTAATATTGTATGTCCTAGCCATTTCTTGTTACTTCCTTTAAAACTGCCAATTTTGAGGCCTAATGAGGTAGCTTAGTGGGTAAAGGTGCTCACTATATAAAACTTAACCTGAATACTCTGCCTAGACCCCACATAAACATGGAAGGAAAGAACAACTCCACAAAGTTGTCCTCTGACATTTCTACATGTACCATGGCTTTTGTGCATGTGCATGCATGTTGTCTCAAACCTAAACTTATTCAGTTGAGCTTTATTTCAGGCCCCAATTCTTTGATTTACTCATTTTATCTTCCTAATTGAACTGCTTCTACTTCTTTGCATCCTCATAAAACACATTTTTTCTGGTTTGTATGAGTACTTCCTCTTTGAATAAATTGTACAGATGGATTTCTGCATAATTTTCTAGTGCCTCCTGTTCACCAGCATCCCCTTACATCCCTACTCAAAATTCCTTTACTTAGATTTGCTATATTCAACTCACATACTCTTTCAGTTGCAATTTTGAAAGTACCATGCTCATAAAGATTTCTATTAGTTACAGTGTGCCTCCACAGTATACTAGCAGCCTACATATTCCTGGTCACAGCCTTGTGAATCACATTGGAACAGTTGAGGAGGCCTTCAGAAGTGTCTACCCTTCCTTCTTTGCTGTGTTTTAGCTTTGATACTGTCCCGTTATTATTTTTTTAAACATCTTTCTTGTATGGAATCTGAGTAAATTCACAGTGCAAATTATCATATACTAATCTTTCTGTCTCTTCGGCAATAGGCTGATAATCATTTATCAAGAAATATAAATATATATTTCTTGAATAGATTTTCTGGAATCATTGTATCATACATATCAGCTCCTGGCAAAAGAAATCAGTGAGTTGGAAAAGACAAGATGGTTGAAAGCAAGACAGTTTTGTAGGTCTATACCCTGTCTTCAGGTATACTCTGACAATCTGGACCTGACACTTTCCCTTATTCCAGCAGGCATGGCAACTGATACCTTAAGTCGTTCTGCTATTACTGACTAGTCCCTCAAATTTTCATGGAGGAATCCTCCAGATGCTATTCTCTGTAAATGTATGTATAGTGAATCATATTTAACATTTTCTTAGACTTTGCTAGTCAAAATCCTGTAAATTCTGATAAGAATTTTCAGTGACTGCCAAATACCTGTGCACATGGTCCTTCATTTTCACAAAACAGATCAGTCACTGTAACTTGAGAGGTTATATACCTTACCAAAAGTCATACAGACAGGAAAAGGGATGACAAATGGTAAGGGTAGATCCACATGACCACTGAAAATTTGTCATCTTCCTTTTGGAAAAACAACTAAATTAAACAATAAACTAAAATTCTTAGGCTGACATGCATGGAACCTGGCATCATCCTGATTTTCTGTTTCCCAGAAACACATAGAAACTGAAAGGGAATGTATCTGGAATATAGTACACGGCTGAGGTTGTAGCCTTAAGTCAAATAAATCTGAGTTTTTAGTTTTGGACCTGCCATTCTATTGACTCGATTGTACCCACTCTTACCTTATCTCTGGTGGTGTGGTTTCAGTGAAATTAGCATGCAGATGGTAGATAACATCTTGGAAGACATCCTGAGAGCAGTTCTCCCATCATTTGCTTGTTAACTTAAAAAAAAAAAGATTGGAAATGTCTGTAATAAAGACATTATCGTCTACCTTTAAACGGTAGAGATGTGTTTTCACACATCTTTGAGAGATAATTCACATAGTATAAAATTCACCATTTTAAAAAGTGTAAAATTTGTGGTTATAGTATATTCACAGAGTTGTGAAATTGTCTTAATATAATTCCTGAGCATTTTCATCGCTGTAAAGTTTTCTGTACCTATTAGGAGTGACTGCCTGTTCTTAACCCCAAACCCTGAAAACTACTCATCTTCATATGCCTATGAATTTGCTTATTTTGGACATTTCATGTTAATGGAGTCATACAATATGTGGCCTTTTGTCTATTTCGCCACCTTCCCCAAAGTATTGAGTTCAAACTGCATCCATGTTGTAGCATGTGCTGATACATTTGTTGTTGTTGTGGCCGAATATTGTCATTGTATTGTTAAACTGTATTTCTTTTTTGGCTTGTCCATTTGGTTGTGGACATGTATGTTCTTTCTGCTTTTTACATATTGTGAATACTACAACTATGAACACTTTGTGTACATGTTTTCATTTCTCTTATGTCTTTTAAGCATCTTATGGTTTTAGTTCTTAAATTTATATCTTTGATCCATTTTTGCATGTGGTGCATTGTAGGGATCCAGTTAATTGTTACAAAGACTAATAATAATTTATGAGTGGGCTTCGTATCCTTGTCAAAAACACATATAAGTGACCATAAATATGGCTAATGTTGGACTCTTCAACTTTATTCCATTGTCCTATGTGTCTCTCTTCATAAGCCAGTACTATACTGTGTTAATTACTGCAGCTCTATAGTAAGTTTTGAATTTAGGATGTGTTAGTTCTCTAGCTTTGTTCTACATCAAGATCGTTTTGCCTATTCTGGGTCCCTTGTATCCCACATGGATTTTAGGATCTATTTGTTAATTTCTACATAAAAAGCACCTGTGATTTTGATAGTTTTTGTGTTGAATTGATACATCAGATTGACGTATGTGGTATTTTAACAGTATTAAATTTTCTAATCTATAAACATGGAGTGTCTTTCCATTTATTTAGGTCTGTAATTTCTTTCAATGCTGTTTTATAGATTTCAGTGTATATACATCTTGGCTTTTTTGGGTTGTTTTTCACTTGATGCTAATTACAAACAACTGTTTTTAAATATTTGTTTGAATTACTCATTGCTGCATCTAGAAAGAATTGGTTTTTGTGCATTAACCTTATATACTATAGTAGCTATTCTGAGCTGATTCTGTTTTTAATTTTTTTTTATAAAAGATTGTGCATTTGTGAATATAAATACTTTTGTTTCCTCTCCAATCTGGATTCTTTTTATTTGATTTCCCTGCCTAAGTGCCCTGGCTAGCACGTCCAGTGTAATATTAAATAGAAGTGGCAAGAGTGTACATCTTTTTCTTGTTTCTGATTGTAGTGGGAAAGCATTAGGTCTTTCACCATTAAATATGATGTTAGCTGTGGGATTTTCATAGATGTTGCAAGTTGAGAAATATTCCATCTATTCCTACCTGACTGAATTTTCTTTTTGATTAAAAAACAACGGGGATGTTGAATTTTGTCAAATGCTTCTGTATCCAATAAGGTGGTCATGTAGTTTTTGTCCTTTATTCTATTGATACATTGTATTACATTGATGGAATTTTGTATTGAACGAACCTTGCATTCCTGGAATAACCCCACATGTCTATGCTACATAAACCATTTTCTATGCTGCTGGATATGGTTTGCTAGTATTTTGTTTAGCGTATTTCCACATATATTCATAAAAGATACTAGCCTGTAGTTTTCTTGTTATCTTTGTCTGGTAGCTGTCAGGGTAATACTGACACTGGTCTCAAAATATGTCTGGAGCTTTCCAGCTGATCTTAAATCCAGCGAGGTTTGTTTAAAATGATATACTTTGAGAGTTACTCTGTGGTCTTTAGATTCTGGATGACACGGGAGAGGTAAGACATGCCTAAAGTGCATTTGACAGCTGAATAAAATGCAGTTAACAAAAAATTGGGTTTAGGTGAGTGTTTCTCATGAGCCATATATACATCATTATTATAAAGTATTAACCATCCGCTGTTTTCAAAATTACCCTACACAAGTTTTCTTCCCTTGTAAGCCTTACACTTGAAAGCTGAGAGTCATCCAGTAAAGAAGCTTTCAGGGTAGGAAGCATTGGAAACTTAACAGCCAAGCCAGGTGGGATTGCCAAGAAGTTACATTCTTGAAATAAAGTTGTTAATAAATACACTGCTCCCCACTACCACTTGTCATAACCCTAACAACTTGATAAGTAAGACAATATCTTTGTAATGATTCCTTGTAGTGCAGAAGTTCCCTAAGTACCTGGTAAAATAGGTAAGGAGGGAGTTTGAATTATAGGAGGGCCTGAGCAGGAGGAAGACTTTTGTCTTCAATTAAGAGTTGGTCATTTTAATGTTTCACTGTTATGGCCTATTTAGGCTGTTTAGTACTTGTAAAATTTAAAAAAAAAAAAGTTTCCTGAATATGAACAGGGAAATCTTAAAGCTTGAGGTTTCATCACTAGAAAAACTCAGAGACCATGTTTAAAAAAAGACTTGTTCTGTACCCCACCTGTACTACACATACATAAAATATGCATCATTTAACAAAGCCAGACCTATATAAAGGAGTTAAAAAATATGGAATAATACCTAAGAAGAAGAAAAATCTCTGTAGTAAAGATTTTAAAACTTGCTTTTGTCCTAACAAAAGTTTGAAATTTTCATTAACACTTTTTAAGTACTATTGGGTGTTTGCTGCTTTGCAGGTTTGTGGATGCTTCAGATCAATTCAGAACTGCTTTGCTCAGTTAAGGTGTTTTACACAGCGAAGTTCTAATTGGGATATATATGTGGAAACCACAACACATTTATAGAAGGAATGTATAAATGCACAGTTTAGACTGAGAAGTAAGGTCCAAAGACTATGATGTGGTAAAGGATTGGATTGTTATCAGGCAGAAAAGAAGAGCATTTTAACAGGTTGAGTATCGGGTTTTGATAGGCAGGTGGGTGTGATTGGGCAGCTATACAGATCATGGTGGGCCTTGCAGACTTCAGATTTTATGTAGCATATCTTAAAAATGGGAAAATAAATTCATACTTCTATTACCATATGAACTATTCTTCTATTACCATATGAACTAGAAAAGCCTAAGTGTCCGTATATTCTTTGCATTTATGAGATTGTTGCTATAATTCCAAAAAGATGCAGCATGATAAAAGAGAAGATAAAAGAGAAGAGCATGATAGAGAAGACTTGAGAACAGATTTCATATTGATATGAATGATGGATAATGGTGCTGTTGGGTTTTCAATGGGACAGATTAGGCAGGGGAGCTGTAGTATGCTCAATTACATTCTTTGTATAGTGTCTGGAGTTATTCAAGGGGACTTCTCCCACATCAATAAAAGGTAAGTCTAGAGAGAATTCTTCACCAAAGGTGAAAATGAGTGGCTCTAGCATGGCGGTCATCTTTACTATTTCTCTACAGTAAGTGAAAAGTCACGAAGAGAGACTACCAAGGACAAAGTTATGGAATTACTGTCCTTTGAGAGTTACACAAAGAATCCACATTAAAGGGAAATGAGAAAAAGGAACTGTTTTGCTTGACCCTATCTGTGTTCCACTCGGTATATCAAGCTTCACAAGATTAGGGAATATGTAACTGCCTTATGGATCTGCATCAAAATATGAAGATACTTTTTGGAACCATATAATGAGCAGACTGTCTTAGAGTTTCATTTCCATCCTCCTTACAATCTCCCATATGACTAGCTAAATACCCTCCACTCCAGTCTCAATTCTCATCATAGCTTTTAAGTAACCAGATCTACATGTACCTTATAAAATCTAGTTCGCTAAATCAAAGTATTTCTAATAATTGAAATATTAACTCTTAAAATAATTGTCATTAGTTTTCTCTTTGGGTCCCCTTACTACTCCTCATAGAGCTGTTTGACTCTTCTTAGTGGATCTCAAAAGAGCACAGTACTAAGTTTTTTTTTTTTTAAATGGGGGATGGGTCGGGGAGACTTAGGGGATAGAGCACAGGTCCCCATATAAATTAGGCAAGTGCTTTTCTGAACTACATCCCTATCCCCTCTAATTTATTTTATTGAAATCAAAAAGGCTTCTCCAAGAAATAGCTAGCTATGGAAGGAGATATGCTCAAGATAAGATTGTGCAGAAGGGTTCTAAGTTTCTAACTAGATGATACACATTTTGAGTAGTAGAAATTTGATTATTATGCAACTACATTTTAGAAGTTATTTCCAAAACTCTTACCTACTCCCACCAAGAACACCAAATATAGTATTTAGGACCAATATATCTGTTTGCCTTGTTTCTCTGACTATATATCATAGTTTTTACAGGTCATCTGTATTTGTATGTATTTGTGTATTTACTTTAGTTATTGCCTCAGTTTCTCAGTGATTTGTCCTAGAGTAGAAATGGTTTCACTTTTTTTTTAACTTTTTTTTTAGCCTCCAATGCCCAGGCTGTAATACATCTATCGAATGCATGTATAGATGAAATGAGTGCAAAGACAAAGGTCCTGGTTAGCCAAGCAGACCATACATGCAAATTTCTACAATATTACCAAATAAAAAGCTAAGAAAACATCATTACAAAGATTGTTCTTGTATATGAGAAAACATCCTGGATGCAGCTTTACTACCCGTTCAGATACTCCTTACATCTTTCCACTGTGGAGGGAAAACACAATCCTGTACTGGTCATAGGGCCACACCTGTATGGGAAGGCCACAGAAGGAAAACCAGCTTGTTTCTCATTTATTCCTTAGATGATGGTGGGTAAATACATCATGTTTTTACATGTGACTTTAAACCATCCGTTCATTACTTTGTGACTCTTATTCCTTCAAGTCCTTTAATTTCCATTTGTAAACCCATTATTTATGTAAGGGTATTTTTTGCCTTTCATCTCTACTATCTTCTTTTGTTTCTACATAACCAACTCAGAAGTGTAAATAATAAAATGAAAATAATCCGTGTGTAATTGTCACATACAACAGCACTTTAGGGGACATAAGTCTGTAGTTATGTGTCTTTTTAGTTATCTAGTAAAACTTTAAACTTCCAGTTCTTTAGTGATGAGCTTAGTTGTGTGAATTCAGGTTGGGGTTTTTTGTTTTTTGGCTTTTTTTTTTCTGTCATACCAGGTAATATTTCAGTTACATATCAGTTATGGCAAAAAAATTTGGAAAGTTATTCTATAAAATAGTAGTTCTTATTTCTAATGGAGGATTAGCATTTTATGCCTTGTTCATTAAAATTTGTGTGTGTTTGTGTGTGTGGGTGTGCATGCATTTGTGGGATCCACTGATAGTCATTGATGCCATGTGTAAATCACCAAGAAACTTTTCCTCCTATTCTATTTCTCAGACTGTCTCAAACTCTCTAAAAAACTAGCAGTGTGCTCTTGTCACTTTTATTAAACAGTGTATGCCTGAAAATTTCTGCCTCCTGTTGTAGCATATCAATCATCATTCTTCTGGAATTTCATATGTAGACACCATTTTGCCAGAGTTGGTTCTCTATTGTATGGCTTCTGGGATTAAACATACATTGTGAGGTATAGCGTGGCAAGTCCACTTCCATGCTATACCATGTCACTGGGTTTGTCTTTTAACTATTACTAAATGTATTGTTCTAGAATGTCAGAAGGGAAAATGAAAAAGCAGAAGGAGAAGGCAATTCATTTGTCTCATTGCGAACTGAGCTTTGTCCTTTCTGTCTGCTGTGGTGTAGGGAGAGGAATAGAGGTGAGCCTGCAAAGGGATACTTAAGGAAGGTGAGCAGAATGCTGGAAGGATTCCTAGTGAGTTAATATCTTCTTTGAAATTATGTTATAATTAGCATTGATAGCACTTAGGAAATATATAATCACACAAATCTGAAAGTTTTTTTATAAAACTCAACAAATGCCTAAAAACATTTCATCACCCTGGGAAGACACTAGTACTGTAATTTTCTTAAGCTCAGCTGACAGGGCGTGAAGACATAATTTGGATTTTGATCAAGTATTTCTCTTAAGTATGTGTGATAATTAACCTCAGATTCCTATTTTACAGGGAATGTTGGCAAGGGCTAACATCTAGCTATCATAAAGGTAACAGGAGAAGCAACAGCTTGGACTTTACATCTGTAGTATGTAAAAATAAAAGCTCCTTAACAGGAAGAAAAGCAAAGGCAATAAGGAAGAATTTTGGAGATGACCAGATATTTTAAGTTTGATAAACTAAAAATATAGATTTAAGATTACTGTATCTGAAAATCATGAAGAAAATTCACCAGTTTACATATCCCATTGCCCTAAATAGTAATGATAAAGAAATCTGATGTAAGATTCAAGTAGCAGAAAATGATGCAAATATGCATCTACTCAAAGAGCTGAGTAGGAATTTATATATGTATATATCACATATATCAAATCTGTAAGAAATAACAGTTCCTCAAAGTTACATACTATAGAGGTAATTCAAGTTATGCAGGTAATAAAAATCAAAGATGAGAAAAGATACCATTTTGTAACTTTTGTACACTGTTCAAAAGGTTGAAACCTGAAGTTAGACCAAAAAACATGTATGCTTTAAGCTCTAAAATACCCCTAGATCAAAATAGGCGAAGTAAATAACACAAGAAATTTAAAATGCAATCACACAAACTGGGCTTACCTCTTCCCCAACATAATGTATTGAAGTCCTAATACCTATGAAGAGGCACTTGAGTGGAAGTATCTTTCCAGTTATATATAACTGAGAATGGTGGCTTTAGAATGAGCTGTAATTGCCCATTCTAGATAAGGAGAGAAATCAAATAGGAAGAAAATGATTAAGTAAGAAGAAGCAAGAGATTGTGTATTGTTTCTACAAGACAAAGGATACCAAAGATTAATTTAAAAGAAGAAAAAAAAATCAGAACCTAAAAGAGACAATGGTTCTCTATACAGATTTTAGCTAAAGTATAGCCCCAATAATACTTGTTTATTTGTAGTTTAATGAATGTGAATCTTACTGTGTTTAACCTCCAAAATTAACACAATGAATTTATTATTATGTCATTCATTTAGTTTGTAGTAATACAGCAAGCACCCTTAGGGAACTAATACAATGCTCAGTATAAATAAAGGCACAAACAAAGGAGAAAATATATAATAGTGCTAATGAACTGAATATCAAAGTTATAAAGCTTAGCTATCTATAGTATAAACTCTACATTAGAAAGAAATTTTTAATTTGATTTTTAAAAAGGCCTACCTATATGCAATGTGTAAGAGTAAGAACATATTAAAAAGGAATGGTTTTTTTAAAGGATGGAGACAAATCTTAACATTTTGTCAAAAAATGCTAAACCATGTTAATAGCTTTAAAATACACTTTGAAACAAATATGCAATTAATAATTATTAAAGGATTATGAAGACAGAAGACAAACCTGTATATATACTTAAGAGCAGCCTGTACTACTGGAAGTAAAACCTTTCATAACCGGACTACAAGAAAAATGACATATGTACAATTGACTTTGCAAATTTTAAATACCTGTTTGAGTCATTGGTAGGATAACAATAAACCCATAATTAGTTACTTGAACACTATTGCTAACTACTGTAAGTGACATGGAGTACCTCACACAACAGTGAAATGACTTTTTTTTTAAATGTGTTTTGAGCATTTGTCATACTACATTCTAAACCCTAAAACAAGTCATGATAGGGTTATCAGATTTATTGATGTAGTTTGTTGATACAGCACTTGCCTAGTATGTTAAAGACCCTTAAAACAGTAGTTGTAAGACAATAGTGGTATGCTATGGAGCTATCAGAAAAGCTGTTGAAAGCAAAATTCACATTTAAAATTATTTTATGATTGTATTTGCATCCAAATTTCTCCAAGAAAGAATGAATGATCCTGAGGGCCACTTAAATGAATACTTTCTCTGTCTCAACTAAACCAGAATATAGAGAAGAGAGTGTGATGTGACTTACTGGGAAAGCTGTTTTACTATATGCTCAGAGAAACCTCAGGAAAGACAATGGAGAGCATTAAAGAGTAGCTTTTTATATTGGACCATTAAGAAACTCACACAGAGGCTTAAGAAAAATTAATTCACAGAATAATCAATGAGAAGACTATATTTCACTTAAGCTGAAATCAAGATTGGAATGATGAGTGTATTTTCAAATGCTAATTTGCAATGTCTCAGGCAAAATATGGCAAACTGAAGAAAAGAATCTAACTTGGCAGAAACCATCTTTGAAGAAGTATAAATGCAAGACTTAAAATGCAAAACTGCCTTAGGTGTGAGAAAAGAGCAAAAGGAAAACAATAATAAAGAGGATGAGAAAACCTACATGAAGCAATTAAAAATAACAAACTACAAATTTTAAAAAAGCCAAAACAAAACAATGGACCCGAAAAGGAGTCTCAAATTTAAAAATTCACTATAGCATTAAAGAAAATTTGAGCTGGCCCAAGAAGTGCAGATATGACATTTTAAATTGAATCTGAGAAACAAGCAAAGGATTAAAAAATTTACACAATTTATAACTGTAGTATACAAAGGAACCAATGTAGAAAATCTAGGAGACATTTTCAGGGAGTAATAGCTGGAAAACTTCATTTTTTTTTTTGAGGCACAAATTTACATGCATATGGTGTCCAATATAGTCGAGGGTAAACCCTAAAAAGTACTTATATGTTATACATATACATTATAATCATACATACCAAAAGTCAGAGACAGAATTTTGAATGCAACAAGAAGAGAAGTAACTAATATCCATGTCTCCAATTAAATTATTGGCTAACTTATTAATAGAAGTTTTAGATGTCCAGAGTTAAGAGGAAGAGAGATTCATAGGAACTGAGAGGAGGGTACAGAAGCAGAAAGATTGAAGTGTGGAGGAGGTAAATTTGAGCATTAACACTGAGATTTTATATCCAGGGAAGTTTCTGAAAAAAAAAAAATTGAGAGTAGTATTAAAACAGGAATTCTTAAGAAAAAGTTTTGAGAATTCATTACTACTAGGTCTATGGGTTTTTTTTCGTTGTTTGTTTTTAAAGAATCCAAATATAGTTAGTTCATGACTTTACTCTCAGCATTAGGAAGCAGAAGCAGGAAGATTTCTTGAATTTAAGGCCAGCCAGGAATACTTAGTGAGATCCTGCTTTAAATAAATAATTAGAATAACATTAACTTGAGAGGTAGCAATTTAGACTCATCTCAAGTTGTAAAGATTATGATTTAAGCTTAAACAACCTCAGTATTCAATTTGGTTGGTAAATCCAGTATTACTGAAGAATTTTAGAAATTGTTAACAAAGTCCATATGATATGTTCATTTTATACAGGTGTGATTTGTGGTACTTTGAAATAAAGTAGTCCTCTATGAAGCTGCTTGCAATGAATCTGTCAGCTCAAATTTAAGTTTAAGTGTGAGAATCAGTAGTTAAAATGAAAGAATCCTAAGTCCTTCATATTCAGATGCTTTTGCATCACAGCATCACATCATATAGATGTCATGTGAAAAATTATTTAGAGGGAAAGGATCACTGTAGAATTCTCTGGATATAAAACCTCAGTGATCCTAAGTACTGAATCTACTGTACTTTGCTTATTCTTCATCTATTTCATCTTTGTTCATTATGGTTAGTTATTGTATGTTCCTAGTCCTACAACTTAGCTGTTTTCATCTTTGCATTGATCATTTTGAATAGTTACAAGGTATTCTTTTTTTGTCATGCTTAGAATATCATGGCAAAGAGAAGGTATTGGAAAGCAAGGGTTGGAACTTGAATTATTAATTTGTAGATGGTTAAATTATACTGTATAATACAATGTCTAGGTTTAACCTTTATGCAGTACTTCAATGAAATTTGTTCTTATATTAAAAAGAATGTACATAATGCCCCATAGTTTCCCCCCCCCCACTCCCCCAAAAAGAGATAACCATTAATGGTTGTATTGGAGGAAATCACAGTCCAAATACTAAAAAATGAAAAGAAGAGAGAGAGAGAGAGAGAGAGAGAGAGAGAGAGAGAGA
>NW_021620189.1:0-25789 GCF_004785775.1 Grammomys surdaster | reverse complement strand
TGAAAAGAAGAGAGAGAGAGAGAGAGAGAGAGAGAGAGAGAGAGAGAGAGAGAGAGAGAGAGGAGAGAGAGAGAACAAGCTATTTAAACTTTTGTCAATGGTCATTTACAAATAAGTTCATTAAATTAAAAGGGCAAAAGTAAGCTGAAAAAACAAGTTGACAGTGAAAGATTGAGGAAAAGGGCCCTTCTATGCAAATGAACACAAACTGAATTAGGGCAAGGAGCATATATAAATATATTTATGGGGTCAGATTTGGGGAAAGGGGTAGAGACCGTTTAATAATAAGATGCCTAGAGGGGACAAGGGATATTATGTGAGGATTAGTTAACTGACTAAGGCAACGTAACAGTATTTACAAAGCTGTAAATATCAGAGCTCCAAAAAATATAATGTAACCATTAACAAAACTGAAAAAAGAAAAGGAAAGTTGAAATTTAAGGTCTTTGAATACATATGTTTATGGGCAGCCCCGGCTACATGAGACCCCATGTCAATAAAGAACTTCAATAACTCTGAGGAGAAAACATTCATTTTGTGTCAAATTACTGATAACCAAGCCCACTATTGTGATAAGAGTTTGAGAAGCTACATGTTCCACTTAGAAGTTCTCTGTAATTATAACAGGTGGTTTCCCTCCTTCCTTCCTTCCTTCCTTCCTTCCTTCCTTCCTTCCTTCCTTCCTTCCTTCCTTTATGTCTTGTTTTTGTTTTGTTTTGTTTTCCTGAGGATTTTTGGCTTTGACTCTGTAGACCCAGCTGGCACTGAGCTCACAGAGATCCACTTACCTCTGCCTCCTAAGTGTTGGGATTAAAGGTGTGCACCTACACTGGCTGGCTATGGCATATTATTTCTTTTCAGAAATAATACACAAGAAGTCAGTATATAAAAAATGTAAATGTATCAATTCTGGAAAAACCTATTTTGTAAACCATGAAACTTTTCCAGATAAGTAAACCTGTGGTAGGCAACTGCTAGAAGACCTGTGTACAGAAACTGGTAGAGTATGTCAAGCTGAAATAAAAAGTCAATAGATATTAGTTTTAATAAATAGAAATAACAGCAAAGGTCATTAATTAGGTAATAATCTGCCTGTATTTAAGGTTTCACCATTCATTGATTCAAGGAAACTTGTAGCAATTATAGTATGTTGATGGCTACATAATATATAAGGGTATAATATTTGGCTATATTTGTATGTGTGGTCAGAGATAGAACTATTGTGTATAATGTTAAAATTAAACTGGTATTCAGGCTTAATGATTTTAATGATTTTATTGTTTACCCAATAGTAACATGAACAAAAATATTTATATAAAGTTGTATGTGTTTTCACTTACAAAAGATAATTGTAGATCATCATTTTTCTAAAAACAAGTAAAAGTTTAAGTATTACAAATATCCTCAACCTTCAAAAAATGTTTGTGATCTTCAATTTTAAAATTTACTTTCAGGTATAGGACAAAAACTAAAAGGACAAGTAGGTTTTTAGTTCATCACAATCACATGGTATCTGATAAGGATCTAGTGTATGGAATAGCTGTATGACTTGGTAATTCTGCAGCAAAAGCAATTGAGTTAAATAATAAACAAAATAAAAGACTTCTAAACTTCTAGATTCTAAACCATACATATACATAGTGGCATAAACTTGAAAAGATGCTCAACTTTACTTTTCCTTAGTTGAGTGAAAATTACATTCAAAATCAGTTGCTTTATTGTACACACTAGATGGCTTTTCTCTTCGAAGAGGAGAATTATATATTGGTTAAGTATGGGAAAATTAGATTTTTTGTTTATTACTAATATGAGTATAAAATTATGCTGATATGGTAGAAAGAAGTTGGTGATTCCTCAGTAAACTAAAGAGAATTATTAATATGACTTGATTATTTGACAAGCAGACAAACAAGTATATCACCAAATGAGCTGAAATATTCAAACAAAAGCTTTCCACCAATTTTTAAAAGCCACACTCATCAAAATAGTCACCATGTAACAAAGTTACAGATATCCACCAACTAATTTATAAGCAAAACTGTGCATTCATACAGTTTGATAGCCAGTCAATAGAGTGAATAGAATCGATAAGTAAGCATGGAATTTTTACTCTAGACCCCAATACCAACCAGGCCTGACAATGAAATCCTTTATTGAGCAGAATATTATGACCTCTGAAACAAGACTCCCTCCTGTGATTTAAGCTGCAACATTTTCCTTGTATCACATAGGAACATGTCACTCCTGCTAGATGGAATTGATCTGCATTCTATTATACTCTACGGGCTGACTACAGAGGACTTGGTGACAATGGAATTTAGTCATATTTTAGTGCTGTTTTAGTATCAGCTGTAGATTTTGAGTGCTTCTCAAATATGTGCCTGCACCAATAGCCACAGGATTCTAGTCCATCATTGTGCCAGCCAGTTTAGGGTTGAAATGAGAGAATTTCCCCAGTGGCTGTGTTGGTATGGGCCCAAATGTTGTGGCACTCTGTCAAGGATATTGAACAGGCATTTTCCAAAGGAAGACTGAAAAACATGGAATGAGTATCTACTTAGATGCCAAGCCATTATTACAAGGGTCAAAGGTATGCTCAAAATCGTTATAAAATGGGGGAAAACTACCAATAAATGGTTAATCAGAAAGAGCTGGATATGTGTGAATTATCTGAGAAAATATGTGAAAATAATAAAAACATCAGATTACCAAACTGCAAATTTAACTGACATTCAAGCCTAATGATTGAGGATTCAAAACAAGTAACACATGACTGGAATGTTAAAAAATGGAATAATAGCAAATGAATATTAGACTTGAAAACATCAATGAAACAAATTGTTCAAAAGTAAGAATCTTACCTAGATGATTAGTTGTCTGAAAATATATAGAAAGAAGAGAAAAAAATGAACAAGGAATGAAGAAAGGTTGCAGGATTGATTGGTGGGGCACTATTGAAAAGGCAACTTTTTTTTTTTAACTTGAAGTTGGCACATTTACTTTGCTTATCTAACTTCCTGGCTTGAATCAACAGCACAAAGTGTTACAGTAGGACGAAGGTTTGAATTATTTGTGTTCAAGATGAAATAAAGAGAAAGGTTTAAGAGACTGAAGTATTAATGGCGTTAAACATCCTATCCTAGGAGAAAGTTATCCAGGTACAGGTAGTTCACAGGATTCCAGGTTTGGTCTATGTATTATGCCACAGGACATAATCATCATCTTGTGCCACACAGATATGTGTACATGCATGCATGGACATATGCGCTCATGCACGCATGTGCACACACACAGACACACACACACACACACACACCAGGAGAGTGTTGAAAACAAAAGAAATATTACATAAGAGTCCTCTCATATATGTAGCATATATCTCAATAGAAACATCATGCTTTGACGTAGGACAGTTTTTAAAGTGCTAAAGAATAGAATCTTCTATCTGCTGTGATGAATACTTGAACAATTTAAAAACAGGAAACAGTTGTTTTGACTCATAGTATTGGTGGTTTTAGTCCACGATCTACTGCTTCCATTGCTTTTGTTGATTACAAGTGTAGAACATCATAGCAGAAGACATGCTATGATGCAACAAGACTGTTCACTTCATACTGGCCAAGAACCAGGAAGAGACATAAAAAGCCTAAGACATGGCTAAGACCTACAGACAACAACCTGGGTGACTTACTTGTTCTACTTACCATTTTCCAATAATGCCTTCAGATTAATCCACTAATTAGGCTTAACTAACTAATTACATCAGAGTTTGTATGTTTCAGTCACCCCAAATGAATTCATATTTATACTGTTACATGAAGGGTAATACTGCCAACCAAGAATTACTATGCTTAATAGCATATCTGAGTAATCTATCCCTCAGAAACGTAAGACTTACCAGACCACTCTCTCACCCCCTTAAAGGTAATGTGATAAAAGAGACCTGCCTTGTGTAAAATGTTAAATTGGCAAGGTCTTTTGCACAGCAATAGAGTGTTTACATTGGATGCATTAAATTCTGGGTTTGATCTCTAGCCCCACAAAAAAGTGTTAATGAAAGTGGAAATGGAAGCAGATGCCAAGTTCAGAGGTTGTGCAGAATATGTAAGGCTTTGTATTTGATTTTCAACATCCTCAAATTAAGAGTAATAAATCTGAAAGTAAGAGCCTTGGTTATAATCTTTAGAATAAATATCAAAGTAAAAAGTTTTCTTTGTTTAAGACATGATTTCATTATGCATTCATGGTTCATCTGAACTTCAGCCTTCAAGTCCCAAGTACTAGAATTAAAGATGTATGCCCCAGACCTGGCCAAAGCTATCCTAACAAATACAATAAAAAAAAGAGGTATTTTGAATTTCTTAAAAATGTGACATGAAAATTCAAAAGGGAGGCAAGGAGAAATGAGAAACAGCCAGGGAGAGCGAGAGAGCGAGAGAATGAGAGAGCAAGAGAGAGAGTGAGAGAGAGAGAGAGAGCAAGAGAGAGAGAGAGAGAGAGAGAGAGAGAAGAGGAGAGGAGAGGAGAGGAGAGGAGAGGAGAGGAGAGGAGAGGAGAGGAGAGGATAACTATAATGAAGACAGTAGAATTTAAAATGAATTACAGAAGTTACCTTATAACAGCTATAAATATATCTACCCAATATTGTTGTGTACAAATGTAGAAAGCAATTATTAAACAATGAGAAGTGAGAGATCTAAGGTTCAGTAGAGACTTAGATCTTTATACACTACTTTAGAGTGCACAGATTATCAAGACAAAAAACCATCAAGGCAACACTAGGCTTAAACTATCTTTCCAAGTACTTTCAACCTATGGCTTGTAGGCTTAATGTGACCTCATGAAGCAAGAAAAGCTATAAATACAGCATAATTTGCAATTACAAAATTGTAAATTTACTTCAATGATGAGATTTGAGGATGTGTTTCTCTCTTGTCAACTTTGTCAACTTGTCTCTCTCTCTTGTCAACTTTCTAATCTTGTAATATGGTATGATTTTCTTAATTTTGGATATTAGTAGGTATGGATTTCCTAGAACACATATATAATCATTCATCTTATATTTTAAGTTTATCTACAGATAAACTTAACTAACTAAACATAACAGACTAACAATGAGTTCTGCATTTGATACTTTATGTAAGTATTACGTGGTCTGTACCGAAGCGATGTCACTGATTTACACTTAAAAAAAGAATAAGCAGTCTTTCGCTCATTGGTGGTGTTTAAATAAAACTTTAGCAAGTAAGCTAGCTGAACAACTAGCTACATTATAATGATGTATCTCGAAGATAATTAGCAAGATACACTATTTTCTGCTCTGATTATAGGTTACATATACAATTTCCAATTGAATTTCAGGGTTGTTTATTGGGTTTTCAGATTTTTATGATAATCATGTCATCTGTGAATAAATGTTTTTCCTCCTTTTCAAATCTGCAAGCCCATTATTTTTCATCACTTACTATACTAATAGTTCTTGTACAATATGGCATATTAGGCTTAATAATATCTATTTGTTTATTAAGTTATTTTCCACTTTAAGTAATATTAAATGTATTTATTGTGCATGCAAAATAACTATCACTTTCCCCTCCATTTTTATGATTCATAAGAAAGGACAGCATGGAATAGGAAAATGTATGTATTGGTAAAAGTAGTGTATCAATTTCCTTGCCAGGCTTGTGTCAGAAGAACTTCCATAACCTACAAATGGTACCAAAAAGAGAACTGATTTTTCATGTCCTATCAGAGTTATATCAATGGAGGTTAGGGGAACATTGAGACCCCCTGCAACTCCTCTAACACAAAAGCAATAAGAATTAGTATCAGACAATGCAAGTCAACACTGTTTGTTTAACCAGAATAACCCCTCAGTGCCACTGGTTTGAACATCTAGTCACACCAGATATAAATGAGAATAAGCAAAACTCAGATTTTTTCTTTACAACATCAGTAGGTTACAATGAAAAACCAAAATTATAACCTTTGTAGGAGGCAACAGAAGGAAAGTATCAATGGGACTAGGGAAAACAGAATTTCCACTGTAACCATGCAGCAAACCAATCATAACTGCTTTTTTTTTTTCTGGATGGTGGTAAGCTGGGTGAAGTAGGAACCTGAATTTGCAGCCACTATGACCTTAAACTATAGTAGGAAGACCGATTAAATATTACATTGAACCTAGAATCACATGATTCATAAATGTTCTGGGTAGGACTGAAAAATCTTTCATTATAGACAAAATTAAGAAAGTTACACCTTCAATAATGAAAAATATTTTGCAAGTGCTAACATCTACATGAATCAAATATTGGAGTTTTCAAGAAATAAAGTTGTAAGAAATGCAAAGAACTGAAATGCAAATTAATATATGCAACTAATAAACGATAGATATACTCAAATATAATGCCAATGACAAATGAAAGAAAAGTTCAGTGATAGAGCACTTTCCTAGCTATACAAGGCCCTGGGTTCTATGCCAGCCACCCAGCGACCTCTGCCACCATACATACACACAAGTGAATTGTGGATGTATGAAGGAGATTTACAGGATCTGAACAAATGCTCCTCACAGCACACAAGTCATATAACATTTATTTGAGTCTACAATGCAATGGAGCTTTAAGTACACAAAACTAAAAAGTGTTAAGGGTTTATAGACGTTTTTAAAAAGTTCTTTTATCTTTTAATATTTATATATGCATAAATAACATAAAATTGTACAGTTAAAATAGTCAAATGAAGTGTTTAGTTCAGAATATAAATTACTACATTCACATTGTATGAAAGTTATCAGAAACATATAGCAGTAACAATATTTGATATGAACATGCCTCTAAACTGAATAATTCATTGAATTTATTTCTGTGTGTCAAATTATATCTAGGTGTTGCATATATTCTTTAGTGTGAATCTAATCACATGATCAATGTTCACTAAATTACTCCACACCAAAACTTAAATCAGTAGAAATAAAAATATATGAAAGTAGCTGAAAAAGGCCTTTACTCATTTTTACATCTCCCAAACTCAACTAATATTATGATAATATTCTTTCTTGGAAAATAGAGAAAACAGAAAACGGTTTTTTGTTTTTGTTTGTTTGTTTGTTTGTTTTTGTTTTTCGAGACAGAGTTTCTCTGTATATCCCTGGCTGTCCTGGAACTCACTCTAGACCAGGCTGGCCTCGAACTCAGAAACCTGCCTGCCTCTGCTTCCCAAGTGCTGGGATTAAAGACATGCGCCACCACTGCCCGACCAGAAAATGTTTCTTAAATATATGTTAAGTGCATAATCATTTCTAAACCACAAGAGCACTATAGGACTCTGACCAGTCTGGCACTACCTACGAAATCTGAGTTGGAATTTGGTCTAGGATGTCTGCATTTTCAGATTTATTCTCTTTTCAATATTGGAGTTCAAACCTTATGTCTCACATACACTAGGCAAGTGTATTTCCACTGAGCTACAGTCTTATTCCAATATAAACTTATTTGTGAATGAAATTAGAAAAGAAGTTTCAAGTAAATGAACATTATTTTAATGTAAATGAAAATGCAACTTACCAAATTTCAAGATGCGTGAAATTTAGTGCAATCATAGAAAACAAGGTTCTAAAATTAATATTTTCTACCATAGGGAACTAGGAAAAGAATAAATTCAATTCTAAGTCAACCAGGAAAAAAATAGTAATGTTAAACCAAAGAAACTATTATTAACAGGAATCAACAAAACCAAATAAATTAAAATAAAATAAGGATAGATCTCTTCTAAGACTCAGAAAGTCTTTTCTGAGTCTTAGAAAAGATTCATCCTTCTGGTCTGAGCTGGTGCCCTGAGCAGACCTTGGGCACTAGCTCTGCACCCAGTCCCACAACACTCAGAGGAAGCTTGACTCCCATGTGCTCTAACATACCCAGGATCATAGGTGAGGAGGCCACAACATTTGTGCCAACACCAGGAGTGACTGGGACCAGTGGGACCCAGGGACAAAGAAACCTCTGCCTGGCCAGTGGCACAGGTTCCTTCCTGTCTGAGCCATTCCCCTGAGCAGACTTTGGGCACTAGCTCCATACCCAGTCCCACAACTCCCAGAAGAAGCTCGACTCTCAGGCACTCTAACACACCTAGGATCACAGGATCTCAGGAGCTTGATCACACCAGGATTACAAGTTCCCAGAGGCAGTTTGACTCTGAGGAGGTCTGATCCACCTAAGATCTCAGGATCACAGGATCCAGAATCACAAGATCACAGAGACAGCTGGACTCAGGAGTTCTGACACAACCAGGATCACAGGAGGTACAGGCTCCAGTCAGAGATAGGAAGGGCACTAGAGATAACCAGATGGTGAGAGGCAAGGACTGGAACATCGGCAACAGAAACCAAGGCTACTTGGCATCATCAGAACCCAGTTCTCCCACCATAGCAAGTCCTGGATACACCATCACACTGGAAAAGCAGGTTCAGATTGAAAATTACTTCTCATAATGATGATAGAGGACTTTAAGAAGAACATAAATAACTGTCTTAAAGAAATACATGAGAATACAGGTACACTGGTAGAAGCCCTTAAAGAGGAAATGCAAAATCCCTTAAAGAATTACAGGAAACCAAACAGGTGAAGGTATTAAACAAAACCGTCCAGGATCTAAAAAGAGAAATAGAAACAATAAAGAATCACAAAGGGAGACAACCCTCAAATTAGAAAACCTAGGAAAGAGATCAAGACTCATAAATGCAAGCATCACCAACAGAATGCAAGAGATAGAAGAGAGAATTTCAGGTGCAGAAGATACCATAGAAAACATTGACACAACAGTCAGAGAAAATGTAAAAAGCTCCTAACCCAAAACATCCAGGAAATCCAGGACACAAAGAGAAGATGGAATCTAAGGAAAATAGATATAGAAGAGAGTGAAGACTTCCAACTTAAAGGGCCAGTAAATATCTTCAACAAAATAATAGAAAACTTCCTTAACTGAAAGAAAGAGATTACCATGAACATACAAGAAGTGTACAGAACTCCAATTAGATTGAACTAGAAAAGAAATTCTTCCCGTCACATAATAGTCAAAACACCAAATACATGAAACAAAGAAAGAGTATTAAAAAAAAGTAAGGGAAAGAAGTCAAGTAACATAGAAAGGCACACCTATCAGAATTATACCAGACTTCTCACCAGCAACTATAAAAACTAGAGGATCCTGGGCAGTTATCATACAGACCCTAAGAGAACACAAATGCCAGCCAAGGCTACAATACCCAGCAAAACTCTCAATTACCATAGATGGTGAAACCAAGATATTCCATGACAAAACCAAATTTACACAATATCTTTTCACAAATCTAACTCTACAAAGGATAATGGATGGAAAACTCCAACACAAGAAGGAAACTGCACCTTAGAAAAAGCAAGAAAGTAATCTTCTTTTAACAAAGCCAAAAGAAGTTAGCAATACAAACATAATTCCACCTCTAACCAAAAAAAAAAATAGCAGGAATTAACAATCACTTTTCCTTAATATCTCTTAACATCAATGGACTCAATTCTCCAATTAAAAGACATAGAATAATAGACAGGATATGTAAACAGGATACAACATTTTGCTGCATACAGGAAATGCACCTCAGTGAAAAAGAGACACTACCTCAGAGTAAAAGGCTGGAAAACAATTTTTCAAGCAAATGATTTAAAAGACAAGCTGGAGTAGCCATTCTAATGTCAAATAAAATAGACTTTCTGCCTGAAGCTATCAAAAAAGATAAGGAAGGACAAATAATAAAAATCATACTACCAAGATGAACTCTCAATTCTGAAATCTATGAGCCAAATGCAAGGGCAACCACATTCATAAAACAAACTTTACTAAAGATCAAAGCACACATTGCACCTCACATGATAATAGTGGGAGACTTCAACACCCCTCTCTTATCAATGGATGGATCATGGAAACAGAAACTAAGCAGAGACACAGTAAAACTAAGAAAAGTTATGAACCAAATGGATTTAACAGATATCTATAGAGCATAAAATCCTAAAACAAAAGAATATTCCTTCCTCTCAGCACCTCATTGTATCTTTTCCAATATTGACCATATAATTGGTTACAAAACAGGTCTCAATAGATACAAGAAGATTGAAATAGTCCCATGCATCCTATCAGATCACCTGGGACTAAGGCTGGTCTTCAATTATCACAAAAACAATGGGAAGCCCACACACACATGGAAGCTGAACAATGTTCTACTCACTGACAACATAGTCAAGGAAGAAATAAAGTAAGAAATTAAAGACTTTTTTGAATTTAGTGAAAATGAAGGTACATCATACCAAAACTTATGGGACACAATGAAAGCAGTACTAAGAAGAAAACTCATAGCTCTAAGTGCCTACAAAAAGAAACTAGAGAGAGCATACACTAGCAGCTTGACAGCACATCTGAAAGCTCTAGAACAAAAAGAAACAAATACACCCAGGAGGAGTAGAAGGCAGGAAATAATCAAACTCAGGGCTGAAATCAACCAAGTAGAAACAAAAGGAACTATACAAAGAATCAGCAAAACCAGGATCTGGTTCTTTGAGAAAATCAACAAGATAGATAAACCCTTAGCCAGACTAAACAGAGGGCATAGAGACAGTATCCAAATTAATAAAACCAGAACTGAAAAGGGAGACATAACAACAGAAGGGACATTCAAAAAATCATCAGATCCTACTACAAAAGCCTATATTCAACAAAACTGGAAAATCTGGATGAAAAGGACAATTTTCTATACAGATACTAGGTACCAAATTTAATTCAGGATTGGATAAACAATCTAAGCATTCCCATAACCCCTAAAGTAATGGCAGGAGTCATTAAAAGTCTCTCAACACAAAATACCCCAGATCTGCAGGTTTTAGTGCTGAATTTTATCAGACTTTTGAAGAAGGCCTAATACCAATACTTTTCAAACTATTACACAAAATAAAAACAGAAGGAACACTATCCAATTTGCTCTAAGAAGCCACAATTATGCTTATACCCAAATCATACAATTTCCCAACAAAGAAAGAGAACTTCAGACCAATTTCTCTTATGAATATCGATGCAAAAATAGTCAATAAAAATTTCACAAACCAAATCCAAGAACACATCAAGATAATCATCCATCATAATCAAGTAAGCTTCATTCTAGGGATACAGGGATGGTTCAATCTATGGAAATCCATCAATGTAATCCACTACATAAACAAAGGGAAAAAAAACACATGACCAAAGTATACTATCATGACCAAAATATACAGTTAGAAAAATCAATGAAATAGAATTGAAAATCCAGAAATGAACTCACAGATCTATTGTCACTTGATCTTTGACAAAGGAGCTAAAACCATCCAGATGCTGAAAACCATTAGATGCTGAAAAAGCATTTGAGCAAATTCAGCATCTCTTCATGTTAAAAGTCTTAGAATGATCAGGAATTCAAGGCCCATATGTAAACAGAGTAAAAGCAATATACAGCAAACCAGTAGCCAACATCAAACTAAATGGAGAGAAACTTGAAGCAATCCCCAAAAAGTCAGGATCTAGAGAAGGTTGCCCATTCTCTACCTACTTATTCAATATAGTACTGGAAGTCCTAGCCAGAGCAATTAGACAACAAAAGGAGTTCAAAGGGATACAGATTAGAAAGGAAGAAATCACAGTATTCCTGTTGGCTGATGATATGATAGTATACTTAAGTGACCTGAAAATTTCACCAGAGAACTTCTAAACCTGATAAACAACTTCATGAAAGTGGCTGGATATAAAATTAACTCAAATGTATCATACATAGTCTTCCTCTACTCGATGGTAAACAGGATGAGAAAGAAATTAGGATAACTACACCGTCGACAATAGTCATGAATAATTTTAAATTCATTGGTGTGACTCTAAAAAAGCAAGTGGAAGGTCTGTATGACATGCAGTTCAAGTCTCTAAAGAAAGAAATCGAAGAAGGCCTCAGAAAATGGAAAGATCTCCCATGTTCATGGATTGGCAGAATTAAAATATAAATGTACCATCTTGCTGAAAGCAATCTATAAATTCAATGTAATCCCCATCAAAATTCCAATTCATTTTTTTTAGAGTTAGAAAGAACGATGTGCAAATTCATTTGGAATAACAAAAAACCCAGAATAGTGAAAAATATTCTCAACAATAAAAGTACTCCTGGGGAAAATCACTGTATATGACATCAAGCTATATTACAGAGCTTTAGTGATAAAAACTGTACAGAGACAGGTAGAAAGATCAATGGAATAGAATTTTAAATGCAGAAATGAACTTACAGATCTATGGTCACTTGATCTTTGATGAAGGAGCTAAAACCATCCAGTGGAAAAAAGGTTGTATTTTCAACAAATGGTGCTGGTTCAACTGGAGGTCAGCACATAGAAGAATGCAAATTGATTCATTCTTATCTCCTTGTACAAACCTCAAATAGAAGTGGATCAAGGACTTCCACAAAAACCAAATACACTGAAACAAATAGAGGAGAAAGTGAGGAAGAGCCTTGAACACATGGGTGCAGGGGAAAATTTTCTGAACAGAACACCAATGACTTGTGCTCTAAGATCAAGAATTGACAAATGGGATTTCATAAAATTATAAAGCTTCTGTAAGGCAAAGGACACTGTCAAGAAGACAAAAAGGCAACCAACAGTTTGGGAAAATATCTTTACCAATCCTACATCCAATAAAAGGCTAATATTCAATATATACAAAAAACTCAAGACGTTAAGACTCCAGAGGATCAAATAACTCTACTAAAAATGGGGTACAGAGCTAAACAAAGAATTCTCAACTAAGTAATCTAGAATCGTCTAATTGAACCTAAAGAAATGTTCAACATCCTTAGTCATGAGAGAAATGCAAATCAAAACAACCTTGAGATTCCACCTCACCCTCAGAATGGCTAAGATTAAAAACTCAAGTGACAGCTGATGCTGGGGAGGATGTGGAGAAAGAGGAACACTCCTCCATTGTTGGTGGGATTGTAAGCTGGTCCAACCTCTCTGGAAATCTGTCTGGTGGTTCCTCAGACAATTGAACTCAGTATTACCTGTGGACCCAGCTATATCATTCCTGGGCATATATCCAAAAGATTGTCTAACATATAACAAGGACAAATGGTTCATTATGTTCATAGCAGCCTTTTTAATAACAACCAGAAGCTGGGAAGAAACCAGTTGTCCTTCAACAGAGGAATGGATACAGAAAACGTGATACATCTGCACAATGGAGTACTACTCAGCTATTAAAAAAATGAATTCATGAAATTCTTAGGCAAATGAATAGATTTAGAAAATATCCTGAGTGAGGTAACCCAATCACAAAAGAACACACATGGTATGCACTCAGTGATAAGTGGATATTAGCCCCAAAGCTCAGAATACCCAAAATACTATTTACAGACTAGGTGAGGCTTAAGAAGAAGGAAGACCAAAATGTGGGTGCTTTAGTTTTTCTTATAAGGGGAAACAAAATACTCATGGGAACAAATATGGAGACAAAATGTGAAGCAGAGACTGAAGGAAAGGCCATCTAGAGACTGCCCTACTTGGAGATCCATCCCATATACAGTCACCAAACACTGACACTATTGTGAATGCCAAGAAGTACATGCTGACAGGAGCCTAATACAGCTGTCTTCTGAGAGGCTCTGTCAGAGCCTGATAAATACAGAGGTAGTTGCTCGCAGCCAACCACTGGACTGAGCATCAGGTCCACAGTGGATGAGTTAGAGAAAGGACTAAAGGAGCTGAAGGGATTTGTAAACCCATAGGAAGAACAACAGTATCAACTAACCAGAAACCCCAGATCTTCCCGGGATTAAACCACCAACCAAGGAGTACACATGGAGAGACCCATGACTCCAGCTGCATATTTAGCAGAGGTTGGCCTCATAGGGCCTCAATGGGAGGAGAGCCCCTCGGTCCTGTGAAGGCTCGATGCCTCAGTGTGGGGTGATTCGAGGGAAGGGTGGCAGGAGTGGGTGGGTAGGTGGGAAAAACACTCATAGATGCAGGTAGAGATGGGGATGTGATAGGAGGTTTCTGGGTGAGAGCACCCAGGAAAGGTGACAACATTTGAAATATAAATAAAGAAAAATTCCAATAAAAAGAAAAGATTCATAAATTTTGTAACACTGTAGTCAATATAACTTTAAGAGAATTCAATGTGTTATTAAAAAATAATAATGATCATTTTTGTGTTCAACTTAATAACCTAGTTGTAGTTGATCTATTCCTTGGTCAATTGACCTGACAAAAATACACAAGAAGTATTAATCTAAATAAGCATATATTTGTTGAATAAATTAGAATAAGACCCAGTAGCATTCCAAAGAGAAATCAAAGGCTAGATGTTCTCATTGTTGAGCTCTATCACACACGTATGGAGAAAGTGTGTGTACATATTAGCTTGTGCTAAATACTTTTATTATATTTCCATAATTGTGTCAATAGATTTTAATTATGAAAAGGTATTTACATAAAATATAGTAACTTTCATTGAAATGGTTGAATTTTATTCTAATGGGTTTAAGCTCAGTAAGTTGAAATTATACTGGAGTTAATTCTGATGTGTTTAGCATCTTGGATGCAACTAATATATAATGTGTGGCAGATTCTAAGAGATCACACAGTCTATAATTATTAACTACAGAAATGTAGTATGAAGCTAGATGCTCTCTTTCCTTTTTGTTTTCATGGCATATATTTCTTGTATAAAGTGATGGGCTTCATGGCATTATAATAATTTATATTCAATAATTAATTTATTTCTTTGTTTACATCCCCCAAAGTGCCTTGACTCCTGGTCCTTTTCTTTAATTCTATCTATCTATCTATCTATCTATCTATCTATCTATCTATCTATCTGACTATCATCTATCTATCATCTATCTATCTATCTATCTATCTATCTATCTATCTATCCATCTATCTATCTGAGTACACTGTAGCTGTCTTCAGACACATCTGAAGAGGGCATCAGATCTCATTACAACTGTTTGTGAGCCACCATGTGGTAGCTGGGAATTGAACTAAGGACTTCTGGAAGAGCAGTGAGTGCTCTAAACCACTGAGCCATCTCTCCAGATACTTGATGGCATTTTCATGAAAATATATCTTCTACTTTAATCACATTTATCACCCACTCATTTCTCTCTTTTATTGATCCCCTTTCTTACTACTAACCCTCTTCCCCATTCCTGAATATCTTTCCCTACTTCCATGCTATTCATGTATGTGTGTGTGTATGTGTGTGTGTGTGTGTGTATGTGTGTGTGTGTGTGTGTGTGTGTGTGTGTGAGAGAGAGAGAGAGAGAGAGAGAGAGAGAGAGAGAGAATATTTTTTCATAAATGTGTTCATTTCACTCTTCATGTTTGAAGAAAATCCCATTTTTCTATTAACCTGTTTTAATTTGTTTCATACTGGACAAATATGTTCATATATCTCTATTTTATACTGAATTACATTTCCAAGAGTGGCATCACTCCACTATGTATAGTGGTCCTTCTTTCCTCCCATCCTCTTCAGTACTTTCTGTTTTTACTCTCCATGTGCATGCAGATGGAGGCTAGAAGTCAACCTTGAGTGTCTTTCCTAAGTTTCTATTCACTTGTTTTTTGTTTTGTGGTGGTTGTTGTTGATTGCTTGTTTGTTTTTTGTTTATTTTGAGATAGAGTCTCTCACTGACCTGGAATAGTAGATTACACTATCTGAACAGTGGGTCCCAGAGATCCTACCTGTCTCAGCCTCTACCAAAATGGCATTACAAGCTTGTGCCACCACACCTGATGTCTTTGTACTTGAGTTTTATTGATCAAACTCAGATCTTCATGCTTGAAAGATAAACACTGTACTACCCAAACTATCTCTACAAGAAGCTCTGTTTCTTTTCTTAGTGGTAGCCTTTCTGATGAGCATAAGATTCAATTCCAATCTTTTGATTTGATTTTCCTTAATGGTTAAAAATACTGAGAATTGTTAATGTAGTTATTGGTCACTTGAGCTTCATCAGTAAAGATCTGTTTTACTTTTATGGTAAATTCATATTACTTGTGGTGTTGATGCTTAATATTTATAATATTTTGTATATTCTTGATATTAGTCTCCTCTCAGATACAAAAAAAAAAATAACAGATTTTCTTCCACTTGTAAGATGAACCTTTACTTTTAAAAGTTTGTTTATTTGATTGTTTGTTGATTTTTATGTCTGGAGCCTTTATGAGGGTACGTGTACCATGTGTGTGCAGAGAACTGGAGGCAACAGATTGCCTGGAATTGCAGTTAGAGATATCTGTGTGCTACGGTGTGGAGCCAAACCTATTTCTTCTGTGAGTAAGTAACTAAAACAGCTGAGCAATCTCTACAGCTTTGTCTCTTTTGCTGTGCAGGAAGTTTTAACTTAATATAATCTTATTTTGTAATTCTTTCTAAAATTTTCTGACCTACCCTAAGAAAGTTCTTGTCTGTCTATATCTTGAAGTGTTACTGTGCAGTTCACTTTAATTCTTTGGGTCATACATTAAATAAAGCCTTTGATCTATTTTCAGTGGATTTTTATGCAGGGTAAGAGAGAAAAATGTAATTTATTTATTTTTTTGTAATTTTTATTTTTGAATGTATAGGTGTTTTGCAACCTTGTATCTCTGTGTATCACTTGGCTACCTGGCATCACAAGGCAAACAGAAGAGGGTATTTGAACTCTGGGGAATGGAGTTATGGATGGTTATGAGTTGTTACATGGTTGTTGGGAGTTGAACCAATTTCCTCTGGAGAGCAGTCAATGCTCTTAACTTCTCTTCAGCCCTAGTTTAATTCTTGTACACGTACGTATTAAGTTTTCCTTGCACTAATTGTTAAAGATGGTGTTTTTTCCTTCAATGCATAATTTTGAAACTCATGTCAAAAAACCAGATGGGCACAACAGCATGGGATCATGGGTTTTATTCTGTTTAGTATATTTGTTCATGTGTCTGTTTTAAATATCATGTCATTTTATCAGAATGTCTCTATACTATATTTGAAGTTACATACTGTGACAATTCCAACATTGCTGATTGTTCCTAGGATTGCTTTGGTTCAATATAGGTTTTTGTATTTCTGTGTTTTTAATATTTAAAATAATTCTTCCAAAAATCTTTGGAATTTTTCTAGGGATTAATTATATTAAAATTTTGAATCACATTCAGTTACATAGCTATGTTTACATTATTAACTCTACCACTCTATCTTCTAGTGTCTTTGATTTCTTTTGGAAGTATTTTGAGGTTTTCATTGTTGAGCTCATTTACATTCTTGGTGACATTTATTTCTAGTTGTTATGTTATGACATCCCTGTAAATGAGACCAGTTTTTTGCTCAGAATGTTCATTATGCATATATTATAAAGTTATTGACACACCTTTGTGTGTTGACTTTATATCTTGCTATTTTACTAGAAGCATTTATCAGATAAGTTGGTTTTCCTCTCTGGTGAGATTTTAGTGCCCACTAAGTATAGGTCCATATTGTCTGCAATAGGAATGAATTGAGTAATTTCACATAATGTACCCTTTATTTCCATTGCTTATTTAACCAGGCTAATAATTTAATAATTATTTTGAAAAAGAATGGAGAGACAAGATATACTTGTTTGCTAACTTTACAAGTGATGCTTTTAGTTCTTTTCCCATTGAGTATGTTTGCTCTAATTTTAGGTTTACAGCCCTTATTATGTTAAGTTACTTAAATGAAATACATGATTCTTTGAATGCCAAGAGGGCATGAAAAATGACAGCAAAACATCAGAAATGAGAGGGTAATGAGTAATGGGTGGCCCTTGCAGAATTGCATACAGGTAGAATGTGAGACTAGGTACTTGTTGGCACACAGTTTTTGCAAACAAAGGTTGCAACAGGAGTGTTCAGGTTTTCTCTCATAGGAAACGGGGCAAGGGCATCTGAGGACCTAGGTAAGTCCACCAAGAAGTCCACAAAGAGGAAAAGGACAGATTGTAACCCTGGCCTCCTGGTTGGGGTTTGGAGTAATCCTATTGAGCATAATTTTTATGTCATAAACTCTCTTCATGACATTGAGTTGTCAAGTTTTTATTTTAGGAAAAATGAAATAACTAAATGCACCCAGTGAGAGTCCATTGTGAGTATCTTCTGACATGTATACCTAAAGATTTATAGGGAGTAAAGAAATTTTCTTATAAAAATTTCTGATAATTCTTACTCACGTAATTATGAGCTGCACCTCATGCTTAGAAGAGGATGACTCATTCCCAATATTTGGGTATTCATCATTCTTTGCCACACTGCAGAGTTATCGGAACTCAAAACAGGCTTTCAAGCTTGTTTAGAGTTCATTATTTCCCATGACACAAGAAACCCAAGGCAAAGTTTGGAAGGGAATATGTTGACATGAATAATGTTGCCATTTGGTTCCTGTAAGGGAATTTGGAAGGTTGTGGGAACCAAGGCAACTCATAAAATGTCAACTCATCCACATGGACAGTTTCCCTGTGGAGTGAGAGTTTTAAAAATATTTGCCAGTAGATTTGTTTTTTGTAAAACATCATGTGGAAACATTCCATACTGGAAATTTAGAGACAACTTCTCTCTGACTAATCAAGGTTCTTTCCACTGAAAAGAGCAAAGTCCACCAAGGTTTGGAAGTCTCTGTAGAGTTCCTGTAACTACTGCTAATCTGATCAACCAAGGTGGAGATCCTACAATCATGAATAAGTTGTACTCTTGCAACCACAATGAGTAGCTCATATTTATGTGAGTATGAATAATTGGGATTTAAGCAAATTGTTTTACCCCCTGTATCTGAAGACTATATTGTAGAGGACACTAACAATTGACCCTCCTTTGGTGTATTTGCTTAGTTTCTTTTCCTAAAATCAAAATCTGAGAGTGGCTGAGATTCTGACACCAAAACATGAAGGCACTTGTCATTTCCAAGGGAAGCCAGTAGCAGTGATCATTACACTTACCTTAGATCTGTGAGTCTTGGGCTGTACCAGGGCATATCAGATGACTGAAAAACATGAGAAAAGACAAGGCTGTGATCAGTAGGGGAGACTTGCAGACTTTCATTCAAGTAGAATGTGAGACTAGGTCCTTGTTGGCACACAGTCTTTGCCAACATGAGTGCACCAGGAGTGTCCAGGTTTCTTCTCATGGGAAACAGGTCAGGAGTTTCTGAGGACCTAAGGAAAGTCCCCAAGAGATCCTCAAAGAGTTAAAGGACCAATGCTAATCCTGTCCTCCTGGTTGGGCCTCAGTGTAATTCTATTGAGCATGATTTTTATGTCATCATATCTCTTCATGACATTGGGTTGTCATCATTGATCCAGGCCTAGAACAACACAGCTACCTATGCTTTGATATCACACAACCCCAGCACTTACATCCCTGGAGAAAGTGCATCAGAAGTAGGAATGTTCACATTGTGAGTGTGAAGGGCTGCAGGGTCAAATGCTCTGCCAGGGATGTAAGGTAGTACTAGCTTCAAATGTTGAAGAATGTCTATCCTAGAGAAGGAAAGAGCAAGCTGTCAAGGCACTTGATTCCCCAACATTAATTAACTATTTTAGGTGACAGAAACTGTGTAAGAGCTCTCCAGGAATAATTCAATTGAGCAGAATCCCAACTGTAACTGCTTCTACTATCCTACTGTGAAGAGCACCGTCAAGTTTTGTTTTTACTATATTTGAAAAAAGGTCAATGAAATCACACAGGACCAATGCATTCCAACACATTCTTACTGCTCTCTCAAAAGAAGTAGCCAGATCATTTATGACCTTTTCTAAGGCATTTGCTAGGGTCCAATGCTCAGATTGAAATCACAAGTTCATACAAACTGTACAATAAACAGGCAACTTATTGGAGATTCTTAGCGTATATTAAAAGGAAACCAAGTTTTCCTAATTCAAGTTGAAAGGAAGGTTCATTTCATTCCAAAATCTGTCCTGCATGTTTACACTCAGTGTGCAATGCTGCTACTTGAACTGTTGACAGAGTCAGGGGGACAGAAGAGATTGTTCAATGATCTGCCTATGATCAATTTATTTTAAGGTATAACAACTTCCCATGTCTCTATATTGAGGAGGTGAACCATATTCCTGAGTTTAGTAGGGAACATGTCATCATGAATGACTGTGAGCTTTGATTTCTTCAAATCTGGTTTGACCTAAAACAACTTCCAAGGTTGGCATTTGTTTTCTGAGTGTACTAAAAATTCTTTGTTGAATGCAGTGAAAATTAGAAAGAGATGCAAGAAACAGTGTAAAGTAAACATGAAAGTTTGTGGGAACCAAGGCAACACATAAAACCTCAACACATCCACACGAAAGACCTTCATGTGGAGTGAGAATTTTAAAAATATTTGACAGTAGTTTTGCCTTTTGGAAAGACATCATGAGGAGGCCTCTTATACTGGAAATCTAGAGACAACTTCACTCTCACTAATGGAGGCTCTGTCCCCTGGGTCTCTATGTCATGAAAAGAGAGAAGTCTGCCAAGCCTGGAAGGCTCTGTAGAGTTCCTATAACTCCTGCAAATGTGATTAACCAAGACAGAAACCCAGGATCAGGAATGAGTTATCCTCTTGTAACCAAGATGGGTAGCTCAAATTATGTGGAAAAGAATAATTGTGATTTAAGAAAATTCTTTTCCACCTGTAAATCAAGAGGTACATGGTAGAAGACACTGACAATTGATGACCCCTTGGTGTATTTGAATAGTTTCTTTCCTAAAATCAAGACATGAGACTGGCTGATATTTTGACACCAAAACATGAAGGCAGTGGCCATTTCTAAGGGAAGGCAGTAGCAATGATCATTACACTTACCTGAGATCTATGATCCTCTGGGTTGTAACAGGGCACGTCTGATGACAAAAACAAAAAACAAACAAACAAACAAACAAAAACAGAAAAGGCAGGGCTGTGATCACTAGGTGAGACTTGCATACTTGCATAAAGGCAGAATGTGAGACTAGGTTCTTGTTGGCACACAGTCTTTGCCAACAAAAGTTCTTCAGGAGTGTCCAGGTTTCCACTCAATAGAAACAGGACAAGGGCTTCAGAGGACATCAGGAAAGTCCCCAAGGGGTCACCAAACATTTAGAGGACCACATCTAACATTGTCCTCCTGGTAGGGCCTCAGCATATTCCCATTGAGTATGATTTTGCTTTGTCATCACCTATCTTCATGACATTGGGTTGTCATCATTGACCCAACCCTAGACAGAACACAGCTACCTATGCTTTTATATCACACAACCCCAGCACTTACCAGGCCTGCAGAAAGTGCTTGAGATGTAGGAGTGTTCCCATGTGAATGGGGAGAAATGCAGGATTGATTGCCCTGCCAGGGATGCAAGGGAGTACTAGCTTGAAAAGTTGGAGAATGTCTTCTCTAAAGGAAGAAAGAGGAAGCTTTGAAGGCACTTTTCCATCATTACTAAACTATTTAAGTGGAGAGAATCTGTGTAAGAGCTCCTCATGAATAATTCCATTGAGCAGAATCCCAACAGCAGCTGCCTCTTCTATTCTACTGTGAATAACATCCACAAGGTTTTATTTTGTGTGTGTGTGTGTGTGACCTTGGTGGGAAGGGCTATGAAATCATACAGGAAAATTGCATTCCAACCAAGACTTACTGATCCCTCTGAAGCAGTAGCCAGATCATACATGCCCTATGCCAAGCCATTGGGTAGGGTCCCACACTCAGATTGAGGTCAGCAATTTGTATAAACAGTACCATAAGATGACAACTTCTTAGAGACTTAGACTCTCTTTCAAGGAACCCAGGTTTTTCCTGTTGAATTTGAAGGTAGGGTTCATTCCCCTCCACAGACTAACCTGCTTATGTATACTGAGTGAGCAACTCTTTTATTGAACTCTTCACTGATCCTGCAGCAAGGCAGAGAGTGTCCAATGCTCTGGCCATGATCCATTTGTTTTAAGGTGTAATTCCTTGCCATACCTCTATACTGAGAAGGTGAACCAAGTTCCTGAGTTTAGTAGGGGGAATGTTGCCGGAAATGACATTCCCATTAGGTTCATGAAAATTGGATATGTCCTAAAACAACTTTTAAGGTAGGCTATTGTTTCCTGAGTCCAGTGAAAATTCTTGTTGAATGGAGTGAACAGTAGAAAGAGCTACATGAAACAGTGCAAAGTAAATACGAAAGTTTGTTGGAACCAAGGCAACACATAAAGCCTCAACTCATGGACACAGAAGGCTAGCCTGTGGAGTGAGAGTTTTTAAAATATTTGACAGTAGTTTTGCCTTTTGGAAAGATACCATGTGAAGGCGACTCATTCTGGAAACCTAGAGACAACTTTTCTCTCACTAATCAAGGCTCTGTGCCCTGGGTCTCCATGTATTGAAAAGAGAAAAGTCTGCCATGACTTCGAAGACACTTTAGAGTTCCTGTAACTCCTGTCACTGTGATCAACCAAGAGAGAACCCCACTATGAATAATGAGT
The DNA here is from genome assembly GCF_004785775.1 of Grammomys surdaster. Taxonomy (NCBI): domain Eukaryota; kingdom Metazoa; phylum Chordata; class Mammalia; order Rodentia; family Muridae; genus Grammomys; species Grammomys surdaster. Next base: position 3,262 of record NW_021620189.1, on the reverse strand, counting down.
TATCCTCTTCTAACAACGATGGGTAGCTGATAATTATGTGAGTAATAATAATTGGGATAAAAGCCAATATTTTCCTCATGTAAATCTTAAGATCTACATGGCAGAATACACAGACAATTGACCTTCCCTTAGGGTATTTGGTTAATTTCTTATCTTAAATCAAGACCTGAGAGTGATTAAGATGCTGACACCAGGGCTGGAGAGATGGCTCAGTGGTTAAGAGCACTGATTGCACTGCCAGAGGTCCTGAGTTCAAATCCCAGCAACCACATGGTGGCTCACAACCATCTGTAATGAGATCTGATGCTCTCTTCTGGTGTGTCTGAAGACAGCTACAGTGTATTCACATATAATAAATAAATAAATCTTAAAAAAAGATGCTGACACCAAAACATGAAGGCAATGTCCATGTCCATTTCTTAGGGAAGCCAGAAGCAATGATCATTACAGTTGCCTGCGATCTATGATCCTCTGGGCTGTAACAGGGGATATCAGAGGACAGCAAAACACCAGACAACACAGGTCTGTGATCAATAGGTGAGACATGCAGACTTTCATCCAAGTACAATGTGAGACTAGCTTGTTGTTGCACACAGTCTTTGCCAACAAAAGTTCACCAGGAGTGTTCAGGTTTCCTCTTAAGGGACACAGGAAAAGGGCTTCAGAGGACCTCAGGGAAGTCCCCAAGGGGTCACCAAAGATGTAAAGAACCATGTGTAACATGGTACTCCTGATAGGGCTTCAGCTTATTCCCACATTAATTTTATTTTGCATTGTCATCACCTATCTTCATGACATTGGGAAGTCATCATTGACCCAAGCCTAGACAGAACAAAACTACTTTTGCTTTTATATCACTCAACTTCAGTGCTTACTAGGCCTGCAGAAAGTGCTTGAGACGTAGGAGTGTTGGCATGTGAGTGGGGAGGCCAGTAGGGTCAAATGTTCGGCCAGGGATGCAAGGGAGTACTAGCTTGAAAAGTAGAAGAATGTCTTCCCTAAAGGAAGCAAGAGGAAGCTGTGATGGCACTTCATTTCCCAAAATTACTAAACTATTTAAGAGATCAGAATCTTTGTAAGAGATCCTCAGTAATAATTCCATTCATCAGAATCCCAACTGCAGCTGCCTCTTCTATCCTACTTTGAAGAGCATCCACAAGGGTTTTTGCTGACTTGGTGGGAAGGTCTATGAAATCGCACAAGAGAAATTCGTTAGAACCCAGATTAACTACTCCCACTTAAGTGGTAGCCAGGTCATATATGACCTATGCCAAGCAATTGGGAAGGGTCCAACACACAGATCGAGATCAGCAATTCATATAAACAGTACAATAAATGGGCAACTTCTTGGAGATTTACAGTCTTCTTGAAGGAACCCAGAGATTCCTCATTGAACTTGAAGGTAGAGTTCACTCATCTCCTTCTTAATTACACTGAGAGTGATGCACATACATGAACCCTTCAGTGAAACAGGGGCAAAGCAGAGCATGTCATATGCTGTGCTCATGATCAGTTTGTTGTTAGGTATAATTCATTGCCATGTCTCTATATTGAGAAGGTGAACCAGGTTCTTGAGTTTAGTATGGAAAATGTTTCCAGGAATGACACTGCAACTCGGTTCATGAAACTCGGGTATGTCCTAAATCAAATGTTAGGGTAGTCATTAGTTTCCTGAATACCATGAAAATCTTTGTGTTCCCATGTGAGAGTGGAGGCCAGCAGGGTTGAATGCTCACCAAGGGATGCAAGGGAGTACTAGCTTGAAAAGTAGAAGTATGTCTTCCCTAAAGGAAGAAAGAGGAAGCTGTGATGGTACTTAAACTTCCCATCATTACTAAACTATTTAAGAGATCAGAATCTTTGTAAGATATATTCAGGAATTATTCCATTGAGCAGAATCCCAACTGCAGCTGCCTCTTCTATCCTACTGGAAAGAGCATGCACAAGGCTTTTTGCTGACTTGGTGGAAAAGTCTATGAAATCACACAGGAGAAATGCATTCTAACTCAGGCTGACTACTCACTTCGAAGCAGTAGGCAGATCATATTCACCCTATGCCAAGCAATTGGGAAGGGTCCAACATTCAGATTGTGATCAGCAATTCACATAAAAAGTACCACAAAAAGTCAACTTCTTAGAGATTTAGAGTCTTTTTGAAGAAACACAGAGTATCTCATTAAATTTGAAGGTAGAGTTCACTCATCTCCTTCTTAAGCACACTGAGAGTGCAATGCTCTTTCCTGTACTCTTCACTGAACCAGGGGCAAAGCAGAGCATGTCATATGCTGTGCTCATGATCCATTTGTTGTGAGGTATAATACCTTGCCATATCTCTATACTGAGAAAGTGAACCATGTTTCTGAGTTCAGTATGGGAAGTGTTTCCAGAAATGACATTGCCATTCGGTTCCTGAAATCACCTGTGCCTTGAATGAAGTTTTAGGTAGACATTTGTTTCCTGAAGGTAGTGAAACTTCTTTTTTGAATGCATTAAAAATTAGTAAGACCAACATGAAACACTCTAAAGTAAATATGGAAGTTGCTGGAACCAAGGCAACCCAAAAAGCCTCAACTCATGCACACAGAAGGCTAGCCCGTGGAGTGAGAGTTTTTAAAATATTTGACAGTAGATTTGCCTTTTGGAAAGACAGGATGTGGAGGCCTCCCATCCTGGAAATCTGGAGACAACTTCTCTCTCACTAATCAAGTCTCTGTTCCCTGGGTCCCCATTGATTGAAAAGGGAAAATTCTGCCATGTCTTCAAAGTCACTTTAGGATTCCTGTACGACCTGTCACTGCGATCACCCAAGATAGAACCCCACTCTCAGGAATGAGGTTTCATCTAACCAGGAGGGGTAGCTGATAATTATGTGAGTAAGAGTAAGTGGGATAAAAAGCAATTCTTTTACCCATGTAAATGTCAAAATTTATATGGGAAAATACACTGACATTTGACCTTCCCTTAAGGTATTTGGTTAATTTCATATCTTAAATCAAGACATGAGTGTGATTAGGATGCTGACACCAAAACATGAAGGCATTGTCCTTTTGATGGGGAAGGCAGTAGCAATGATCATTACACTTACCTGGGATCTATGATCCTCTGGGCTGTAACAGGGCATATCAGAGGACTGCAAAACACCAGAAAACACAGGGCTGTGGTCACTAGGTGAGACTGGCAGACTTGCACCCAAGTAGAATATGAGACTAGGTTCATGTTGGCACACAGTCTTTGCCAACCAAAGTTCACCAGGAGTGCCCAG
>NW_021620188.1:1716-3684 GCF_004785775.1 Grammomys surdaster | reverse complement strand
AAGAGTGGTGGGCCCTGCTGGGCATAGGTGGAAGAAGAGAACCTTGACTGCATGAAGGCTGGATGCCCCAGGGGGTGGGAATTTTGAGGGTGGGGAGGTGGGAGTGGGGGGGTAGATAGAGGTCACATCCACAGAGAAGAAGGAGGAGGGGTAAGGGGATAGGGGGTTCCTGGGTGGGTGGGGGATGGGGTAAGGGGACAACATAGGAAATGTAAATAAAACATCCAATAAAAATAAAAAAAAAAAAAGACGCGTAGAGTGCTATCAGTGGTGCTGACTTTGGGGAATTAAAAAAAAAAAGCTGTTAGCCACAGGAGAGAGGGACTGTTCAGGAGGTAGGCACAGGAGAGCTGGCTGGAGTGATCTCCCATGGAGCCCCACAGGCCATAGTCTCAAAGCACCCAGAATCCCCACCTAGAGCCCAAGCTGTCAATCACACGGCCATCTGAATCTCAAGGTTCTCTTCTTCCACCTATGCCCAGCAGGGCCCACCACTCTTACATATTCAACTGAAGCGCTGGATCCCTCCCTAAGTGCTCCCAGGCTGGTGGTTTAGACCCTGGGAGCTGTGGTTGGTTGGTATTGTTGCTCTCCTCATGGTGCCGCAAATCCTTTCAGCTCTCCTTCAGTCTTCACTCTAACTCCTCTATTGAGAACCCCATGATCAGTTCAATGGCTAGTTGTGAGCATCTGCCTCTGAGTATGTCAGACTCTTGAAGACCTCTGAGGAGATATCCATATCAGGCTCTTATCAGCATGCACTTCCTGACTTCCACATCAGCATCTACCTTTGGTGACTGCACATGGGATAGATACTCAGGTAGAGTGGTCTTGAGACGGCCCCTCCTTCAGTTTCTGTCCCTCACTTTGTCTTCATATTTGCTCCCTTGAGTATTTTGTTGCTCCTTCTAAGAAGGACCGAATCACCCTCACTTGGTCTTCCTTCTTTATGGGCTTCATGTGGCCTGTGAGTTGCATCTTGGGCATTTCAAGGTTCTAGGCTAATATCCAATAATCAGTGAGTGAATACCATGTGTCTTCTTTTGTGATTGGCTTACCTCACTCAGGATGATAATTTCTAGTTCCATCCATTTACCTAGAAACCTCTCGAATTCATTGTTTTTAATAGCTGAGTAATACTCCATTGTGTAAATATACCACATTTTTTGAATCCATTCCTCAGTTGAAGGACATCTGGGTTCTTTCCAGCTCCTGGCTATTATAAATAAGGCTGCTATGAACATAGTTGAGCATATGTCCTTGTTATATGTTCGAGCATCTTCTGGGTATATGCCTAGGAGTGGTATAGCTGGATCCTCGGGTAATGCTATGTCCAATTTTCTGAGGAACCGCCAGACTGATTTCCAAAGTGGTTGCACCATCTTGCAGTCCCACCAACAATGGAGGGGTGTTCCTCTTTCTCCACACCCTCGCCAGCATCTACTATCACCTGAGTTTTTAATCTTAGCCATTCTGACTGGTGTGAGATGGAATCTCAGAGTTGTTTTGATTTGCATTTCCCTGACGACTAAGGATGCTGAACATTTCTTTAGGTGCTTCTCGGCCATTCGAGTTTCTTCCATTGAAAATTCTTTGTTAAGCTCTATATCCAATTTTTTAATAGGGTTATTTGGTTGTCTGGAGTCTAATTTCTTGAGTTCTTTGTATATATTGGATATTAGCCCTCTATCAGATGAAGGATTGGTAAAGATCTTTTCCCAATTTGTTGGTTGTCGTTTTGTCCTATTGACAGTGTCCTTTGCCTTACAGAAACTTTGCAATTTTATGAAGTCCCATTTGTCAATTCTTGATCTTAGAGCATATGCCATTGGAGTTCTGTTCAGGAACTTTTCCCCTGTGCCCAAGTATTTGAGGCTCTTCCCCACCTTCTCTTCTATTAGTTTCAGTGTATCTGGTTTTATGTGGAGGTCCTTTATTCACTTAGACTTGAGCTTTGTACAAGGGGAT
>NW_021620188.1:0-1616 GCF_004785775.1 Grammomys surdaster | reverse complement strand
GTGTGGGTTCATTTCTGGGTCTTCAATTCTATTCCATTGATCTTCCTGCCTGTCTCTGTACCAATACCAGGTAGTTTTTATCACTATTGCTCTGTAGTACAGCTTGAGGTCAGGGATGGTGATTCCTCCAGAAGATCTTTTATTGTTGAGAATAGTTTTCGCTATCCTGGGTTTTTTGTTATTCCATATGAATTTGAGAATTTCCTTTTCTAACTCTGTGAAGAATTGAGTTGGGGTTTTAATGGGGATTGCATTGAATCTATAGATTGCTTTTGGCAAGATGGCCATTTTTATTATATTAATCCTGCCAATCCATGAGCATGGGAGATCTTTCCATCTTCTGAGATCTTCTTCAATTTCTTTCTTCAGAGACTTGAAGTTCTTGTCATACAGGTCTTTCACTTGCTTGGTTAGATTCACACCAAGGTATTTTATATTATTTGCAACTATTGTGAAAGGTGTCATACCTTGGTGTGAATCTACTCTTCCTACACAACCTGGTTTAACTAAAACCATGATTTTCTGAACCAGACAACATACACTCTGAGCCCTTCCCTGATAGAAGTTTTTTCTTGCCCCTCCTCTATGGGGCCACTGCTCAGACTTATTCAGAAATAACCCTGTCTCTGCCATGCAGGCTTTCTCATTTTTCTTTTCTTCTTTCAAAGCCTCCAGTTTTAATTTTGCTGAAAACTTACCTGTATTGTTTACTTAGCTTGTCACTGTGACAAAAAAACTAATAACAGCCTCTCAAAAAACATTTATTTTGGCTCACATTTGGAGGGTATAGTCTACCACAGCCTAGAAATCATGGGAACAGGAGTATGTGGCAACTGGTCACATCACATCCACAGTCCGGAAGCAGACAGAGATGAATGCTCAATCCACTTTCTCCTTTTTATGTGTTGGGGACCCGTGTCTATGGGATTTATTGCCTATATTTAAGGCGAGATCTAGACAATTCCTAACAGGCACACAGAGAGGCTAACAGTCTTCATAATCCTTCACAGGCATGCTTTCAGGTTTGTTTCCATGACAATACCAAAACGTATCAAACTGACAGTCAAGATTAGCCACAACATCTATGATTGCCTTCCTCTAAAACTAACTTCCATTCTGCAATGTTCAGCGTGGCAGCTTCTCCAGAATGACAAGCACTCTTTCTTTGTAGTGCCCTGTGTTCTCTGGTGTATGACTCGTGACATACACTCTCAACTAGAAAATGTTGGGCTCTGTAATCTCTGAAGCCATCTTTCTTATCCAGGTTTAGAGATGGATACATATTCCACGGCTTCAGATATGTGGTTACCACCCTCAGAGTCTCACATGCAAAATAGCACTGGCATTGCCCATGCCTACACAGTGAAATGAGGCGTTGAGAAATTCTTTCAATTAGTGTCTAATTAGCTCTGAGCTGCTGGCAGATAAAACGGTGTGGATTTTATTGCAATAGGTATCATAGTTTACAATGCTAACTCTATAGAAGCTGGCAGTTTCATAGAGGAATTGGCAGCTTTGGCTGAATCCAAATCTACTCACAGCCTCACCCCAGATCCCAGCACCTCTTTCTGGATGTATAACTGCCTTTGTAGACTACATGCTGAAGTTGTATAATG
>NW_021620187.1:0-3586 GCF_004785775.1 Grammomys surdaster | reverse complement strand
AGGCCCCACACATCAACCATCAACCAGGAAAATGTCCTACTGACCTGTCCAACCATCCATCTCTCCAGCCCCTCAATACTCACCATTTATTCCCCTCCCCCTGCCACCAACTTTTTTTTTTTTGAGACAGAGTTTCTCTGTGTTACCCTGGCTGCCCTGAAATTCACTTTGTAGACCAGGCTGGCCTCAAACTCACAGAGATCTGCCCACCTGAAGGCTGGAACCAAAGGCATGTTCCAACATGCCCAGCTTCCCCTAATATGTCCCCCCCTCTCTTGCTAACATTTTTTAAAAATTCTCTTATAGATTGCACTTCAACCTCAGTTTTCCCTCCCTCTTTTCTGCTCAGTTCCTCTCCCCTTCCCCCAGATCATTTCTCTTCTGTTTCCATTCAGAAAAAGGCAGGCGTCCCAGGGATATGAACCAAACACAACACATCAAGTTACAGTAAGACTAGACACATCCGCTCCTATTAAAAACGGACAAGGCAGCTCAGTAGGAAGAAAAGCCCCTAGAGCAGGCAAGAGTCAGAGACAGCCCGGCCCCCACTGGATGGCGTTGAATATATTCTCTTAATACTTTTTTTTTCATTGAAGCCTCAGAACCAGAGCTTGTTCAAATTGGCTTCCTCGAACCTGGTCATAGTCATACTTACACATACTTCCAGTGTATCTATTTGAAAAAACAAACCAAAGAAAAACCACTCCTTATTTCTGGGCAAAGGGTGGCAGACATTTTACATCTCATGTGCTTTGCATACCATCTTCTGAATATCACTCCCCTGCAGTGCACAGGTCTCTTCTTCGCTGTGGATTTACCTGTGTGATAGTTTACCTGGCCAATCTCTTAATTGGGGCATTTGCTTATTTTCAACGTTTTGCTATTGCCAATAATGGTGAAATGTGTATGCACGTGTCCAAGTGTTTCTTTGAGATAAATACCGAGAAACGTTAGATTGTTGTCAAAGGGAAATGCCAATGTCACTTTGTTACATGCTGTATACTTTTCTTCTGTAGGCTCTGTGCTGTTTTCCTTTTCCATAGCGGCTGTTTAGAGAATGCTGGCTCCATGCAGCCTCCCAGAGACTTTTTTTTTTTCATTATAAATTCAAAGCAATTCTTTATCCTTCAGTTTTTGACAGGTGTTAATTCACTTTAAGGGGTAGAAAAGTTGCAACAGCGTACATATCCAGTCCAATTCAAACAAAACTTACTTAGATCAAGCATTTCATAAACATTAAGGGCCTAATGACAAATACTTCACTAGCCAACAAAGATACCTATTAAATCCATTAAGACTGGCTGAAAATTGATAATTCTCACATTTTTGCAATAACTCTAAGTCCTAAAATGTTTAACTATATTAAACACATGCCAGAGGTCTAAATTAATGATATGATGATAGTAATATGAGACTACATATACTGATTTTTCTCTTATGTGTGTCTCTGTCACTATGTCAGAAAGTAAAGTATTTTCCATTTTTATGAGTTTATCATTATTATTTGTTTTTACTTATGCACTTTGTATCTCCTCACTGCCCCCCCTCCTGGTCACCCCCTCCTACAATCCTTCCCCTTCCTCTTCTCCTCTGATCAGGTGATCTCCCAGAGACTTTTGTCTAGCTTCTGGATTTTGTCACCTTGATCAGTGAGAAAGTCAATTCCTGTGTGATTTTCACATATGTTACAGTATTTATTGACATTTTGAAGCAGTGGAATAGCACCCAGGCCTTCGCTCACACTAGGCCAATGCTCTGCTACTGAGCCACATCCCAGCCTGTATCTCTATTATGTGAGAAGCAGAGCCCTTGTGTTCCTCTCTGCTCCCTCTGCTCTCCCCACCTCTTTCTCTGCTCTCTTTTGCTTCCCCTCCTGCTTTACCCTTTCTTTCAGTTGTCCTGGAACTCCCTGTGTAAATACACGAATGTCAAATCCATGACGATCCTTTCTGCCTCCAGAGTGCTGGGATTACAGATGTCAGCCACCGTGCCCAGCTTTTGTTCCTTTTTTATAACAGACTTTTAAATCTTTTCTGACCCTTGACCTTGAGGTCTTTATAAAGCTGTTAGTGTTCTATTTATCATGTATGTTGTAAATACATTCTTTTGGCTTTAAGCTGCAAAAAAAGAGGCTGTTTTAATTAGTCTGAGGTTGAATCTGCCAGTCTCTGTTACCATTTGGGTCTTGAAGCACAGAAAGCTCCCCACACCCATGCTGGTATGGCACCTGTGTGTTTCTTTTTGCAATTCTTAGGAATTTTGTTTACTCTTGTGTATGCAGTAAGGCATGAATCCATTTACATTTTCCCAAGCAACTATCTAATTTCCTTATTTAATTTTTTTTTTTTTTTTGGTCTTTCGAGACAGGGTTTCTCTGTGCAGCCCTGGCTATCCTGGAGCTCACTCTGTAGACCAGGAACCAGGCTGGCCTTGAACTCAGAAATCCACCTGTCTCTGCCTCCCAAGTGCTGGGATTAAAGGCGTGCATCACCACCGCCCGGCCTAATTTAATTTTCTAATGCTATGACTAAGGCAACTTCTAAAAGACAGCATTCAATTGGAGGTCTGTTTACAGTTTCAGAGGGTGAGTCCATGACCATCATAGTATGGCCGAGTCAACAGGCAGGCTGGTGTGGTGTTGGATCAGTAGCTGAGAGATTACATGTTGAAACAACCATGAAACAGAGAGAGTTAACTGGGAATGGTGTGGGTTTTTGAAACCTCAAAGCCCACACCATTCCCAGTGACACATCTCCTTTAACAAAGCCACACCTCCTAATCCATCCCAAACAGTTCCATATTCAGATATATGAGCCTATGGGGGTTATTCTCTCCAAACAGCCACAACAGTTGTCTCTGTTTCATTTCTAAGACTAGCTTGAGTGATTTAGGATGTTACATGTGCCATATAACAATACAGTGAATTTGCATGTATTTTTGTAATGTGAGAAGCATTCTGGCTTGTTTTCTTTTCTTCCTTCCTTCCTTCCTTCTTTCTTTTTTTCAACACAAGTTTGTAGCTTTGTCTGTCTTAAAAGTTGCTCTGTAAACCAGGCTTGCCTTGAACTCAGAAGAAATCTGCCTACCTCTGCCTCCCAGATGCTGGGATTAAAGGTGGGTGCCACTGCAACCCAGCACATTCTGGATTTTCTCTTTGGTTTCATTGGTCTGTCCTTTGATGTTCTAATGCCATGAGCTTAATTATAGAGAGTTTATGGCATGTTTAACATTTAGAAGGCCCAGTCCTCCATTAAATATTAAGGACTTTCCTAGCTGTAATTGCAGATTTATTTTTCTATTTGAACTTTAAAGTCAATCATGTAAGCCAGGCAGTGGTGGCACATGCCTTTAATCCCAGCACTTGGGAGGCTGAGGCAGGCAGATTTCTGAGTTCGAGGCCAGCCTGGTCTACAGAGTGAGTTTCAGGACAGCCAGGGCTACACAGAGAAACCCTGTCTCGAAAAACCACACACAAAAAAGTCAATCATGTAAACTTTAACTTTGTCAGTGATATTTATGGGATAAATGGCTAATAATATAACTCAGATTTAATTGGCTTCTTTCCTACAGGCAGTGTGATAAATGG
>NW_021620186.1:5172-28091 GCF_004785775.1 Grammomys surdaster | reverse complement strand
AGGAAGAGAGAGATTATGTAGTGCTCTTCTCTATTTCTGCTGATTGGTTTTGGTTTAACAAATATTTTGTCAAATATTAAAATGGCTATAGCAGCTTGATTCTTAGATTTGTTCTCTTGGAATATCTTTTTCTGTCCATTTATACTAAAGTGATAGCCATCCTTGAAGTTAAGAGGTTTTCTTGGATATAGCAGAAGTCTTTTATTTTTCCATTTATTTTTTGCTGGGATCTAATAGAGACATATTGTCCTTCATGTCATTGATTGTGTTTTCTCCCTGCCATTTTTACATATAGATTTAGCTAGATATAGATATGAATATAGATATTGATACAGATATAATGATTTTGTATCCAAAAATTTTCTTTTTCTTTCTTTTTTTTTTTTGGTTTTTCAAGACAGGGTTTTTCTGTGTAGCCCTGGCTGTCCTGGAACTCACTCTGTAGACCAGGCTGGCCTCGAACTCAGAAATCCACCTGCCTCTGCCTCCCAAGTGCTGGGATTTAAGTCATGCACCATCATTGCCCAGGGCAAAAATTTTCTACGTTTATTATATCTAAATGTCCTATAGTAGAGTGTTTGTAGAATGATGACATCCACAAGTAAGAATAACTAGATATTTTTCTTCTCTATTTAAACCATTCTATGTATTTTTAATGACTAATTACTCTAGCTAAGCTTTTTGTAAAATGAATCAAACACTCTAACTTAAAATTTTAAACACGTCTGTGTATGATAGAACATGTATTTTATACCATCACACAGGAGACAGAGGCAGTTATATCTCTGATTTCCAGGCTTACATGATCTGCATAATGACAACCTGTCTTGAATTAATAAATATATAGGTAAACAAACAAAGATAAATAAATTTCAAAACAATGAAATTAAATTATAGAGAATGCTGTTTAAGACATTGAGGTAGTTTAGAACTTTCTTATTTTAATTAAATTATTTTATTTATTTACATACCAAACTTTGCCCTGCTTCAGGGTTCTTCATCCCTGAGCTCTGCTCCACATCCATCCTTATCCCCATCCACCTATAAGAGAGTGTTTCCCTACCTACCCACCTACCCTCTCCTCACCACCACCAGCATTCCTCTTAACTGGGGCATCAACTTTGCATGGGATTAAGCTGATCCTCTTACACTGAGGCCATACATGTCAGTCCTGTGTTATACATGTGCCCTGTGCCACAAACCAGCTCATGTATATTTCTTGGTCTCTAGGACCTCTGAGGGGTCTGGGTAAGGTGATACTGTTCCTTTTCTATGGGATTGTAATCTCCTAAGCCTCCTTCAATGCTTCTTCTAACCAATTCATATTGGACTCTGACCTCAATCTATTGGATGGATGTAAGTGTCTATATTTGTCTCAGTCAATTGCTTGTAAAGCCTCTTATAGGACAGCCATGGCATGCTTCTATCTACACATATGATATGGCCTCAGTAATAATGTCAGGATTTGGTGTGCATGCATGTGATGGATCCCAAGTTGGGCCAGTCACTGGGTGGCCTTTCTTTCCGTCTCTGCTTCACTTTCATCCCTGTATTTCTTTATACAGGGACAATTCCATGTTAAAAATATTGAATATATGTGGGTAGATCCCTGCCTCAAATGAAGGCCATATCTACTGACTGGAAGTGGATTCTTCCAGTTCCATCTCTCCACTTTTGGGCACTTTGACTGATGTCATGCTCATTGAGTCCTGGTAGCCTCTCACATTCCTGGTCTCTGGGATCTTCAAGAGGTTACCACCACCCCCTAACCCCACTACTGTATATTTCAATTCATTCTTCTGGACCTCTATGAGTTACTCCTGTATCTCACTGCACTTAATCCTCCTCTTTATTTCCCCTTCTTCTCCTCTCTACTACCCTAATTCCTCCACTCTTCTGCCTCCATGATTATTTTGTTCCCATTCTAAGTGGATATTAGGTATCCACACTTGTGTATTCCCTCTTGTTAAGCTCCCTATGGTCTGTGAGTTGTATTATGACTACTCTGAACTTTTTGGCTAATATCCACTTTTCAGTTAGTACACACCATCCATGTTCTTTGGGTCTCCACAACCTCATTCAGGATGATATTTTCTAACTCTATTCATTTGCTTGCAAAATTTTTGATGCCCTCTTTTTAATGACTGAATAGTAATCTATTCTGTAAATGAACCATGTTTTCTGTTTTTTTCTATTTATTTATTTATTTATTTTTAATTTTTTTATTGGATGTTTTATTTACATTTTCTATGTTGTCCCCTTACCCCATCCACCACCCACCCATGAACCCCCAATCCCCTTACCCCTCCTCCTTCTTCTCTATGGATGTAATCTCTATCTACCCCCCACTCCCACCTAACCACCCTCAAAATTCCCACCCCCTGGGGCGTCCAGCCTTCATGAGGTCAAGGTTCTCTTCTTCCAACTATGCCCAGCAGGTCCCTCCACTCTAACATATTCAGCTAAAGCCCTGGATCCCTCCCTAAGAGCTCCAAGGCTGGTGGTTTAGACCCTGGGAGCTGTGGTTGGTTGGTATTGTTGCTCTCCTCATGGTGCCGCAAGTCCTTTCAGCTCCTTCAGTCTTCACTCTAACTCCTCCATTGAGAACCACATGATCAGTTCAATGGCTAGTTGTGAGCATCTGCCTCTGAATATGTCAGACTTTTGAAGACTTCTGAGGAGACATCCATATCAGGCTCTTATCAGCATGCACTTCCTGAATTCCACATCAGCATCTACCTTTGGTGACTGCACATGGGATAGATACTCAGGTGGAGTAGTCTTCAGACGGCCCCTCCTTCAGTTTCTGTCCCTCACTTTGTCTCCATATTTGCTCCCTTGAGTATTTTGTTGCTCCTTCTAAGAAGGACCGAATCACCCCCACTTGGTCTTCCTTCTTTATGATCTTCATGTGGCCTGTGAGTTGCATCTTGGGCATTTCAAGGTTCTGGGCTAATATCCAATACTCAGTGAGTGAATACCACATGTGTTCTTTTGTGATTGGCTTACCTCACTCAGGATGATAATTTCTTGTTCCATCCATTTACCTAGGAACCTCTCGAATTCATTGTTTTTAATAGCTGAGTAATACTCCATTGTGTAAATATGCCACATTTTTTGAATCTATTCCTCAGTTGAAGGACATCTGGGTCCTTTACAGCTCCTGACTATTATAAATAAGGCTGCTATGAACATAGTTGAGCATATGCCCTTGTTATATGTTCGAGCATCATCTGGGTATATGCCTAGGAGTAGTATAGCTGGATCCTCAGGTAATGCTATGTCCAATTTTCTGAGGAACCGCCACACTGATTTCCAAAGTGGTTGCACCATCTTGCAGTCCCACCAACAATGGAGGAGTGTTCCTCTTTCTCCACACTACTATCAACTGAGTTTTTAATCTTAGTCATTCTGACTGGTGTGAGATGGAATCTCAGGGTTGTTTTGATTTGCATTTCCCTGACGACTAAGGATGCTGAACATTTCTTTAGGTGCTTCTCGTCCATTCGAGTTTCTTCCATTGAAAATTCTTTGTTAAGCTCTATACCCCATTTTTTAATAGAGTAATTTGGTTGTCTGGAGTGTAATTTCTTGAGTTCTTCGTATATACTGGATACTAGCCCTATATCATATGAAGGATTGGTAAAGATCTTTTCCCAATCTGTTGGTTGCGATTTTGTCCTATTGACAGTGTCCTTTGCCTTACAGAAACTTTGCAATTTTATGAAGTTCCATTTGTCAATTCTTGATCTTAGAGCTTATGCCATTGGTGTTCTTTTCAGGAATTTTTCCCCTGTGCCCAAGTATTTGAGGTTCTTCCCCACCTTCTCTTCTATTAGTTTCAGTGTATCTGGTTTTATGTGGAGGTCCTTTATCCACTTTTTGAGCTTTGTACAAGGGGATAAGAATGGATCAATTTTCCTTCTTCTACATGTTGTCCTCCAGTTGAACCAGCACCATTTGTTGAAAATGCTGTCCTTTTTCCACTGGACAGTTTTAGATGCTTTGTCAAAGATCAAGTGACCATAGGAGTGTGAGTTCATTTCTGGGTCTTCAGTTCTATTCCATTGATCTTCCTGCCTGTCTCTGTACCAATACCAGGTAGTTTTTATCACTATTGCTCTGTAGTACAGCTTGAGGTCAGGGATGGTGATTCCTCCCGAAGTTCTTTTATTGTTGAGAATACTTTTCGCTATCCTGCGTTTTTTGTTATTCCATATGAATTGGAGAATTTCCTTTTCTAACTCTGTGAAGAATTGAGTTAGGATTTTAATGGGGATTGCATTGAATTTGTAGATTGCTTTTGGCAAGATGGCCATTTTTATTATATTAATCCTGTCAATCCATGAGCATGGGAGATCTTTCCATCTTCTGAGATATTTTTCGATTTCTTTCTTCAGAGACTTGAAGTTCTTGTCATACAGGTCTTTCACTTGCTTGGTTAGATTCACACCAAGGTATTTTATATTATTTGCAACTATTTTGACGGGTGTTATTTCCCTAATTTCTTTTTCAGTCTCTTTATGTTTCATGTAGAGGAAGGCTACTGATTTGTTTGAGTTGATTTTATAACCAGCCACTTTGCTGAAGTTTTTTATCAGGTTTAGGAGTTCTCTGGTGGAAGTTTGGGGGTCACTTAAGTATACTATCATATCATCTGCAAATAGTGAGATTATGACTTCTTCCTTTCCTATTTGTATCCCTTTGACTTCTTTTTGTTGTCTAATTGCTCTGCCTAGGAATTCCAGTACTGTATTGAATAGGTAGGGGGAGAGTGGGCAGCCTTGTCTAGTCCCTGATCTTAGTGGGATTGCTTCAAGTTTCTCTCCATTTAGCTTGATGCTGGCTACTGGTTTGCTGTAAATTGCTTTTACTATGTTTAGGTAGGGGCCTTGAATTCCTGATCTTTCCAAGACTTTTATCATGAAGGGATGTTAAATTTTGTCAAATGCTTTCTCAGCATCTAGTGAGATGATCATGTGGCTTTTTTCTTTAAGTTTGTTTATATAGTGGATCACATTGATGGATTTCCGAATATTGATCCATCCCTGCATTCCTGGGATAAAACCTACTTGATCATGATGGATGATTGTTTTGATGTGGTCTTGGATTCAGTTTGCTAGAATTTTATTGAGTATTTTTGCATCGATGTTCATAAGGGAGATTGATCTGAAGTTCTCTTTCTTTGTCGGGTCCTTGTGGGCTTTGGGTATGAGTGTAATTGTAGCTTCATAGAATGAACTGGGTAATTGTCCTTCTGTTTCTATTTTGGGGAATAGTTTGAAGAGAATTGGTATTAGGTCTTCCTTGAAGGTCTGATAGAATTCAGCACTAAAACCATCTGGTCCTGGGCTTTTTTTAGTGGGGAGACTTTTAATGACTGCTGCTATTTCCCTAGGGGTTATGGGACTATTTAGATTGTTTATCTGCTCCTTGTTTAACTTTGGTACCTGGTATCTGTCTGGGAAATTGTCCATTTCATCCAGATTTTCCAGTTTTGTTGAGTATAGGCCTTTGTAGAAGGATCTGATGATTTTTTGAATTTCTTCAGTTTCTATTGTTATGTCTCCCTTTTCAGTTATGATTTTATTAATTTGGATGCTGTCTCTGTGCCCTCTGGTTAATCTGGCTAACAGTTTATCTGTCTTGTTGATTTTCTCAAAGAACCAGCTCCTGGTTTTATTGATATTTTGTATTGTTCTTTCTGTTTCTATTTGGTTGATTTCAGCCTGAGTTTGATTATTTCCTGCCTTCTACTCCTCCTGGGTGTATTTGCTTCTTTTTGTTCTAGAGCTTTTAGTTGTGCAGTCAAGTTGTTAGTGTGTGCTCTTTCCAGTTTCTCTTTGTAGGCAATTAGAGCTATGAGTTTTCCTCTTAGCACTGCCTTCATGGAGTCCCACAAGTTTTGGTATGATGTGTCCTCATTTTCATTGAATTCTAAAAAGTCTTTTATTTCATTATTGAGTAGAGAGTTGTTCAGTTTCCATGTGCACGTGGGTTTTCCATTGGTTTTGTCATTATTAAAGACCAGTCTTAGTCCGTGGTGATCTGATAAGATGCAAGGGATTATTTCAATCTTTTTGTATCTGTAGAGGCTTGTTTTGTGACCAATTATATGGTCTATTTTGGAGAAGGTACCATGAGGTGCTGAGAAAAAGGTATATTCTTTTGTTTTAGGATGAAATGTTCTATAGATGTCTGTTAAGTCCATTTGGTTCATAACTTCTGTTAATGTCAAAGTGTCTCGGTTTAGTTTCTGTTTCCATGATCTGTCTGTCCATTGCTGAGAGTGGGGTGTTGAAATCCCCCACTATTATTGTGTGCGGTGTAATGTGTGTTTTGAGCTTTAGTAAAGTTACTTTTATGTATGTAGGTGCCCTTGCATTTGGAGCATAGATGTTCAGAATTGAGAGTTCACCTTGGTAGATTTTTCCTTTGATGAGTATGAAGTGTCCTTCCTCATCTTTTTTGATTAATTTTGGATGAAAGTCAATTTTATTTGATATTAGAATGGCTACTCCAGCTTGTTCCTTGGGACCATTGGCTTGGAAAATTGTTTTCCACCCTTTTATTCTGAGGTAGTGTCTGTCTTTGTCACTGAGGTGCGTTTCTTGTATGCAGCAAAATTCTGGGTCTTGTTTGTGTATCCAGTCTGATAGTCTGTGTCTTTTTATTGGGGAATTGAGACCATTGATGTTAAGAGATATTAAGGAAAAATGATAGTAGCTTCCTGTTATTCTTGTTATTAGAGGTAAAGTTATGTTTGTATAGTTATCTTCTTTTGGGGTTGTTGGAAAATTACTTCCTTGCTTTTTCTAGGTTGTAGTTTCCCTCCTTGTGTTGGTGTTTTCCATCAATTATCCTTTGAAGTGCTGGGTTTGTGGGAAGATATTGTGCAAATTTGGTTTTGTCATGGAATATCTTGGTTTCACCATCTATAGTGATTGAGAGTTTTGCTGGGTATAGTAATCTGGGCTGGCAATTGTGTTCTCTTAGGGTCTGTATGATGTCAGTCCAGGCTCTTCTGGCTTTTATAGTCTCTGGTGAGAAGTCTGGTATAATTCTTATAGGTCTGCCTTTATATGTTACTTGACCTTTTTCCCTTACTGCTTTTAGTATTTTTTCTTTGTTTTGTGCATCTGATGTTTTGATTATTATGTGACGGGAGGTATTTCTTTTCTGGTCTAGTCTATTTGGTGTTCTGTAGGCTTCTTGTATGTTTATGGGCATCTTGTTCTTTAGGTTAGGGAAGTTTTCCTCAATAATTTTGTTGAAGATATTTACTGGCCCTTTAAGTTGGGAATCTTCATTCTCATCTATATCTATTATCCTTAGGTTTGGTCTTCTCATTGTGTCCTGGATTTTCTGGATGTTTTGAGTTAGGAGTTTTTTGCATTTTGCATTTTCTTTGACAACTGTGAAAATATTTTCCACCATATCTTCTGCATTTGAGATTCTCTCTTCTGTCTCTTGTATTCGGTTGGTGATGCTTGCATCTATGACTCCTGATCTCTTTCTTAGGTTTTCTATCTCCATGGTTGTCTCCCTTTGAGCTTTCTTTATTGTTTCTATTTCCAGTTTCAGATCCTGAATGTTTTTGATTAATTCCTTCTTTGTGTTTTCTTGCATTTCTTTAAGGGATTTCTGTGATTCTTCTTTAAGGGCTTCTATCTGTTTACTTGTACTCTCCTGTATTTCTTTAAGGGAGTTAATTCCTTCTTATAATCCTCTATCATCATGAGAAGTGATTTTAATTCTGAATCCTGCTT
Organism: Grammomys surdaster; assembly: GCF_004785775.1. Classification (NCBI taxonomy): domain Eukaryota; kingdom Metazoa; phylum Chordata; class Mammalia; order Rodentia; family Muridae; genus Grammomys; species Grammomys surdaster. The sequence goes on along the minus strand of NW_021620186.1, from coordinate 20,322 downwards.
TTCAGGTGTGATGGGGTGTTCAGGGCTGGCTATATTGGGAGAACTGGGTACTGATGATGCCAAGAAACTTTGGTTTCTGTTCCTTATGTTCTTGCGCTTGCCTTTCACCATCTGGTTTACTCTAGTGTTACCTGCCATCACTGTGTAAGACTGGAGTCTGTATTTCCAGTTATCTTGCTTCTTGCAGAACTCCTCAGAGTCCAGATGTCTCTGTGGTCTTATGCTCCTAATCTCCTGGGTGGAAGAACTCCTGGGACTCAGGCCACCTCTTGGATCTGGAAATCTTTTTGCTCTGCAGTGGCTCCCCGAATGCTCTGAGTGCAGTGGCTCCTCGATGACTCAGGATTCAGTATCTCCACAGAACAGGAGCAGACCGACTCTTTGTCTGCCCCAGCCCAAAGGACTAGGCAGGGGCGGAAGGGAAGTGGAATTCCAGAGGGGCAGGGTTTGGGTAGCTGCTGTGTCCTGAATGTCCCTGGCTCCCAGATGTATCTCAGGGGCTTAGGGAGTGAGATGGAGTTCTTTCCGGCTGCTCTGAGTGCAGTGGCTCCTCGATGACTCAGGATTCAGTATCTCCACAGGACATGAACAGACCGATTCTGTGTCTGCTCCAGCCCAAAGGGAACCATGTTTTCTGTATCCATTCTACCGTTGAGGGACATCTGGGTTAATTAGAGTTTCTGGCTATTATATAAGGCTGCTATGATCAAAGTGGAGCACATGTCCTTGTGGTATGGTGGAATATCATTTGGGTATATTCACAAGTGTAGTATATCTGGGTCTTCAGCTAGAGCTATTTCTAGTTTTCTGAGGAATGACCAGATTGATTTCCACAGTGTTTGTACCAGCTACAATCCCACCAGCAAAGAGGTGAGGGAATAGAGCCCATGTACATATTTATAAACAAATGAACTAATAATTAAAATTGGCTCTTATACAAAATGGAATGGTATTCAGCTTTAATGAAAATGAAATCACAAATGCTGCAGGGAAACGGTGTACTTAAAGAATGTATCATATTACAAAGTGTCTCTCAAAGTTAGGAAAATAGAAAACCTTCATGTTCATTCTCATTTCCATATACTACCTAGAATGTAAACATGTACGCTTGTAAACAGCAGTGAGTGTAGGTGCACAATAAGAGTCAGAAAGAAAATAAAGACAAAATTAGGTGGTGAGGAATGTATAAATTGAGGCAATAAGACAATTGTGACATAAACTGTGTGAGTGTGTGTGTGTGTGTGTGTGTGTGTCTCTGTGTGTGTGTGTTTCTATTTGTTAACTTTTTTTCAGGTATTTTTGTTGTATATAAGAGAATAAATATGATTGATTATGAAATAATAAAACCGTATACAAATCTCATTGACTTAGAATGGTGTTACTAATAGCAAAACATTCACTGAGATATGTAGAATTTGGGATTGGCCAAGGATTTGAATAGCTTCTTTAAACTCACTGTGTTATGTTTTTATTTTTAAGTTTTGTACATCAAAATTACTTTGACTTAAAAAAGTCCCTCACTATAATTAGGCTGCCTCATCACAGATGTGTAGAGATGGTTCAACATACACTCATAAGACATATAGTTTTATATATGTATGGGCACCAAAACTGAAACTGCAACATTATTTCATTAGATACAGGAAAAGGTTTTGATAATTGCTGTCATTAATTTATCATAAAAGTCATGGAATGATGATACTACAGGCATTATAATCAACTTAATAAATGTTATATGTAACACAATAAGGCCAACCTTATGGTAAATGGTGGAAAACCTCAAACATTCTACTACAATGAGGAAAAAACAAGATTTTCTAGTATCTAAATTGTTATTCAAAAAATTATTTCAGTGAAATGAATAAGCTTAGAAAATCAGACAAGAGAATTAAAGCAAGGTATGGAAATAGAAAAAGAAATTGAAGTACCTCTATTTGCACATAATTTTATTAATGTGATTTTATCATAAAAGACCTCCACAAATCTCCACCTAGCACTACGCGTGATGCCAAACTGCACAAAGTATTTATAAATCATCCAACATATTATTACCCATGTAATTTAAGAGTAATATGTGTGTATGTGTGAGAAAGAGAGAGAGAAAGACAGTAGAAAAGAGTGATAAGTAAATAACAGGCAGAATTTAAGTGTATGTGTAATAGCAAGCTTATTTAATATATTTCATGCATATTTCCTATAGCTATGTCTATAACTTCAAGAATAGCACTAAAGTACAAATTGTTGTCTTTATAGCTCATAGATCAGAGGCAGGCAAGATGTTTCTTGCTTCAGGAAAACCTATCTTTGACAATTCAAAATGGTGCCATGTGTTTACTGAAGTTCCTTAACTATGTTTAACAGCCTTTAAGTTTCCTGTACTACACATCTTAGTAATATTAGTGCATTAAATATGTATTAGTTACTTTTATGTACCTTTGACCAAAATATCAGAAAAGCAAATTGAAGAGAAATTTATGTTGGCACTTTTTAATGTCTCATGCAGCTTAGATTCTACACCCCTGGCTGGGTTGCTGAAGGAATAAAGAAAGGAAATTCTCACAGACACATATAAATGCATCTCATCATATTCATTGGGTACAACAAAAGACATGTCTATATGTCTATACCAAGGACATGTACTCCACTATGTTCATAGTGGACTTATTCATAATAGCCAGAAACTGCAAGCAACCCAGGTGTCCCTCAATTGAAGAATGGATATAGAAAATGTGGTTCATTACACTTTGGAGCACTGCTCAGCTATTAAAAATGAGAAAATTGGGAATTTTTTACATAAATAGAAAGAATTTAAAAATATCATCCCTAGTGAGGTAACCCATTCTCAAAAGGACATGCTTGCTGTACTTACTGATGAGTAGATATTAGCCAAAAAGTTCAGAACACCCATGAAATAGCACACAGACCCAAAGAAGGTAGAAAAGAAGGAAGCTCCAAGTGAGAATGTTTAAATAGTATCTAGAAAGAGAAGCAAAATTGTCATGGGAGGCAGAGAGAGATCAAGGGAATTGGATGGGGGAGGGAGAGGAGATGGAATACAGAGACAGAGTCAAGTGTGGGGATAGACAGAAGAAAGAGCTAAAGGGCTAGGAAAAGGAATGGAAATACACAGCTGTCAAGGATTTGAGATGAGGGAAACCTCTAAGAATTCCCAGAAATTTGGGATGGAGTTTTCTAGAACTCATTCTGAATGACCTTATCTCAAATGATCAGCAATGGGGATATGGAACCTGAAGAGGCCACCTCCAGTAGTCAGTCAGGATTCTCAGTTGAGGGATGGGTACACAACCCCACCTAAAATTTTTTGACCCCAAATTGCTTCTGCTTAATAAAAATTCAAAGACATAAATGGTGCATAGACTGAAGAAATGACTGACCAATGATTATCCCAACTTGGGATCCATTCCATGGGTAGGCACCAATCTCTAACACTATCATTGATGCTACATTGTACTTTCAGAGAGGAGCCTAGTAAGTCTGTCCTCTACAAGGCTCTACCTATCAGGTGAGTTAGACTGATACAAATACCTACACCCAAGCATTGGACAGAATTTAGGGACCTCAATAGAAGAGATAGATGAAACACTGAAGGAACTGAAGAGTTTGGTCACCCACAGGAAGACCAACAGTGTTAAATAACTTGGACCCCTGTGAGGTTCCAGAGATGGAACCACCTACTGAAGACCATACATGGGCTGTTCCAAGGTCTCTAGAACATATGATGTAGTGGGCTGCCTTGTCAGGCTTCAATGGGAGAGGATGCACCTAATCCTGAAGAGACAATATACTAGAAAGGGAGGATATGGTCCAGGTCTCCCTATTAGATGAAAAGGAAAGCAGAAATAAAGGTAGAAGTCTGAGGGTAAGGAACGGGAACAGATAACGTTTGTGATATATATAAAAACTAATTAATAAATAAAAATTAAATATGTAAGTAAGTAATAATTGCTTTTCTACACCTTTGACCAACCAAAATATCAGAATAAACAATTAATGGGAAATTTATTTTGGCTCATACTCCTAGTTATGTAATTTGCAGTTATTCATGTATCATACAGCTAGGGATCCAGATCCATATCTAAGGGTGGTGAAGGAATAAAGAAAGGACATTCTCATAGACACACATAAATTCATCTTGAATTGGTGTTCTCTGATACTGCTGCCACTGAAATCATGAACTCATAATCTTTAGGTACATAGCAATGTACCTAAAGGTGTTGTACATAGCAGGTTTTTATAGGTGAGGAGTCTCAGGTTGTAGACATCTAGGATGAAGAAGCCCTAGTTGGTCACCTCTCAACACAATGATCAGTCATTCATAAAATCTTATACTCAGTCTCCCAAGGAAAGCTTTTTCATACCTTTTGTATCAGGCATAAATGAGTTTTGGCTTTGCTAGTTTACCATAGGCCAATTTTTTTTCACATGTTAACAGGTCATGTCCACATCAAAATACATTCCTGTCTAGTCTTCCTGTCAGGATAATAATGTCTGCATAAAAGAATTTTAAAATGTTTCTGGTTTAGGCAGAAATGTGGGGCCGTAGCTCTCACATGGGTGTGGGTCCTATTGGGATAATTTGTAGATCCTGTGTGTCTACCTCGGCTCAGGCAGGCAGAAGCATAGGGATTTGACAGAGTTTACTCCACGCTGAGGCAGGAGGACACCGAGCCAGGGGAAGCCACTGAGTTCCACTCTGGGTATGGGGAGATCCCAGTCTGAGGTCCCGTGGGGGCAGAGCTCTTGGATTGAATCTCTGGGCCAAGGTGGCTGGCCAGAGACCAGCTGGTCTCAGCCCTTGAACACCCAGGCACCACTGGGAGGCTGCATAAGGACTGAGAGGGTGGTGCATACAGGCTGGAACAGCCCACAGCTGAAAGGGATCAGGAAGAGAAGCTTCTGTGGCTCATTGGTTGAAGGCTCCCTCTACGGTTCTACACGGCAGGCCCGAAAGACAAGAAGTCCATGGTTTTAAAAGATTTATTGTCATGGCAGAAAGTGGATGAAGCTGTACCCTGTGTCCTCACGTTCAAGTGATTCTCTTACAGAACTGTATATTAAGGAGTCTAAATGTGCTTAAAGAACCCATTGTCCTGCACTGGCAAGTAGCAATGTAAATGTATTGTATTTCAGACTGAGTGGCAGAGTCTGCAAAACCAGAATCCTGGTTAGTGCTTGAGTCCTCTAAAAGGAAACTGCTATAGAAAAAGATCCATGGAACAGACAATGAAGGCACAAGAATAATTTCATAATTAAGAAATGATTAAAAAGAGTTAATACAGTTTCTCACCATGGACAACTCTCTGTCTTTTCTTACAGTAATTTAAGTCCCCAAATAAGGATGACTTTAGGTAACAAGAGAAAAACGCAATCCTTCTCTAAAGGTACTAAATGATTGTGGTAAAAGATTAATTTCATAACTCACCTTACCACACTTGATATGTAGACTAAATTTAAGTACCATATTATCATTTAATTTATCATGGTGTCATCCCTTAGGAAATATTAGAATGGGAATATAAGTAGCAAGCAGTCCTGCAAAGTGCATAGTGTGAATAAGTTTCCAATGTGAAAATAATTCATATGTACTCTGCACCTATACTCTTATTACAGGCAGTGACTGAGTCTGTATTGAATGATCATTGGTACATTGTCTTGTTTGAAGCCTCTTGTTCTAGAATGTGGGATGGTAATGTAGAAAGGCTGGTTAATTGTGAGTATTGAGCAATGACAGCCAGGACCAAGTGTATCTTGGTTTATTTTCCCTGGCTTAATCATACTCTAAGCCCAACCTAGCATCATATCTTTCTCCCTGTTTTTGTTGTTGTGGGGGTTCTTGAAACATAGACTCTTTTTCGTGATATACCAGGGTTCTATCCCTCAGATATATTTGTATTAACACCTAGTGCTATATCTCAGTGGGCAATGTTTAAGGTTTCATATACATTCTTCATATTGTACTATAGTAACTTGTAAGCAAATCCTTTATTTGAATGCATCATAGGTTTACTATAATAGAATCATCAATATAGAAATTATCAAACAAGCAAGGTGTGTATTGAAAATCTTTAATCCCAGCATTTGGGAGGGAGAGTCAGACAGATCTTTGTAATTTTTGAGGCCAACATTGTATTTAGAGTGACAGCAAATGCTATATAATGAGACTCTACCATGAAAAAAACTACATTTAAAAAAGGAAATATGTGCTGAATGTTAAAGGAAATATGCCAGTAACTTAATTTTTGTCAAATCCTATCCTTATAAATATATGTCAGTGTTTCATGTTGAATTTTGTACAGCTTAATAGTATTTCATCCTCTAGCCTTTACCTCAGCAGGAAGAATAATTTACATTTGTAGTGTATACTAGATATAAAGTCCCTCTTGTGCTTCTGAAATCAAACTGAGAAATGGTAGATTTTTCGGTCAGGTCAGGCCACACTGAGAATACTTCATTTTATTAAAAGCTCAAAGCATTTGCATTTGACATTATCATATAAAAATTTTATGTTAAATTTGAAAGTTATTTTTAACTTTTAACTTTTAACACACACACACGTTGTGTGTGTGTGTCTGTGTGTATTATATGTACTATGAGAATGCAGAGCCTGCAGAGGCCAGTAGACTATGTTAAATCTTATGGATTTGGAGTTATAAGCATTTTTTGGCCACCATGTGGTTGCTGGGAACCAAATCTACCTCCTCTGCAAGTGTCCTTATAATCTCTCCATTGCCCCCAAATTAAAACATTTTTTGCAGCAAAAATCATACAATAAAATAAAACAAAGTGAACAAAATATTAAGTGATGAACACAAAGTGTGTGAAGGGCAGAAGTATGTTGAAAGTGTACCTCATTGCTCTGTGAGTACAGACTACGTTAACAATACTTGTAACAATACATCCTTCTTCAAGACCTTCAAACACCTTCTGTGTCTCTAAGCAATTTTGTATTCTAAGTCTCTCTTACCCTGTGTTTGAGCTACACTGATTTGGCTCACAGTGGGTCATACAGAGGCTCATCTGCCCAGGACCTATCTGGATTGGTGAATGGAAACCACACACACACACACACACACACACACACACACACACACACACACATCAGTTAATTTCAATGTGTCTTGGCTATTTCAAAGGCTGTGTACTCCTAAACCTCCCATTGCTATCCTAGGCCCAATTGGTATAGTGGCCACTCATTGACTATATCTTCTGCGCCTCCTATGTCCACCCATATTCCACGATCACTTCGTGGCAGTTTCTCCTCTTCTTCACTCCTGCATCCTAGCCTGCACAACTCTATGGGTCTCACCCCATCTCCCTTTGCCCAGACATTGACTACTGGTATACTTATTGATCAATCAAAACACAACTGGCAACAAGGAGTTTTAGCACTTAGACATGCAGATCCCAAATTGAATCAAATCATTAGAACCAATCTTCAACATCTCACCTTTTCTGTCAAAATAAAAAATCTCTTCTCTCAGACATAGAGCACAGCCACAACAATTAACAACATATTTGTTAATTAGGTAAAGTATTCTACCATCACTCCTAACTTAAAGAGTTTACAATTCTATACCTGAATTATGTTTTGATTTTAGCATGTAACAGCATTTGATAACAACGCTTTCAATTCTATATCATATCTCTCAATGTTAAGCAACTTATATTTGTTTATGAGGCTACAACTATTCTTCAACTCCATCAGAAATCTGAGAATAAATTAAATATTACCTAAATGTAGGAAACAATAAATATAGCTACCAAGACAAACATTTTTAGAGACAGTTGACTCCCTTGAAACAGGCCCTATATTTTATAACATCAGAGCATTTGTCTTCAGTCTTCAGGACTAGAACCATCTGACAGACCTTGAAATGGAGCAGAAACCATGAAGGGCTAGGTTGTTCTGTCTTGGAAGAACTAAACTGTTAACTCTTCCACATTGTGTGTCCTTTCCTGAACAGTATTTTTCGTACGTAGATGGGTTGGTCAACTTCTGCCCTGTTGCTATCTTGCCACTATAAGCAATCTTGACCTGGAGGTAAAGATGCTCAGTTCTTTGAAGGAGAATGGGGAAGCTGTCAGGAGCAGACATGTCTGGTTGTCAAATGATCGTTAATAATGAAATGACACTAAATGTCACAGTCTGTGAATTTCTGATAGTTTTGAAGACTATTTATATAATGCATATTTGAACTGTTAAACCATAGTTAGTCTTTGCCATTTCTCTTTGTGTATACTGAAAACACTTTTTTATAATGAAATTAGAATTTAACATAACCGTAAGTTTACACTTTAGCCCTTAACTTGTGTTACTTAATCATTTTAAACTGTTTGTAATAGCAACTATAAGGACTGGGTCAAAGCCTTGTATTCTAAAATGAGTGGCATAAGCACAACGCCTATCTAAGAGTAACAATATTAATTTCAAATTTTGTTTCAATATATCAATTCTTACCAATGGAAGATTATGGCTACACAATGCTTTGTTCAAAAATAAAATTTAGTAATTAATCCTATATATTTTCTCCATGTCCAAAGTTATGACCATTTCCAAATTATCCCTTGAAAAGACAGCCTATGTATAATTTTTAAAATAATCATAACCCAGGGAACTCTACTGATGAATCTCCATAACTTCTTCTTGCAAAATAGGGCTGGCAAGAAATTCTTCAAAAGAATCAGAAGGTATAGGAAAATTAGAAAAACTGGTTAGATGTAAGAAAACAAATTTAGCATCTGTTGTTCAGTCTCTATGTTTAGAAGGCTCAGGACTTGACTGAAGTTTTGACTGGATCTGTCTAAAGGTTGGATGAGGTGAGATCATCTGAAATTAGCAAATTTTGAAGCTATTTTAGAAGTAAGTGTCTGGACAGCATCAGTTCAGCATCTCTGAGGATGAATCTTCCCAAAGCTCTACATTCTGTAATAATTTTACTACCATTAAAATATTTGTACAGATTGTGCAGAATACACATATCAGTTAATGATGGAAGTTTTCTTTTTGTTTCAGCAGGTAAAGACATTTCTCAGCCGGGCAGTGGTGGCACATGCCTATAATCTCAGCCCTTGGGAGGCAGAGACAGGTTGATTTCTGAGTTCGAGGCCAGCCTGGTGTACAGAGTGAGTTCTAGTACAGCCAGGGCTACACAGAGAAACCCTGTCTCGAAAAACAAAAAATAAAACAAAACGAACAAAAAAAAAAGACATCTCTCTTTTTAATGAGTTAATTTTGTCTATAACCAACTGCAATAATTCTTCATTATTGCCATTTGAAGAAGGGCACATAGAATTTTAAGGGTTCTATAAACAACACGATTTATTGTCTAATTTTAGGTGAAATTTTGGCTAGAGACATTTTTATGTCTAAGAAACTTAAAGTTTTAAAAAAAAGGAAGTTAATGAGTAATTCTCCTGCTAAAGAATATCAAATTTCTGACATGTTTGATTTTGCTCAAATTTTTGGAGATCTTCAAGAAGATTTCCAATATCATATCTAATCCATATCACTCTGGAACTGGTTCATAGCTCTTTTTCTTTTCCTGTCCAAACAAATTCAGAGCCTTTCTCCAAAAATAGCATATCCTTGGTCTAGTAACTGGAAATCATTCAAGGTATAGCTTGCTCTATCTTCTAGAGGAATTTTAGTATAACCACTAAAACTCATAACCACACACACTTGATAATTAAAGTAATTCTGAACAATTAAAGCAATCTAAACAAATATTGACTGTTGAGGCAGTGACTCTTCACAATCTCCCGATTTTCAACCTGTAATTTAAGAACAAAAGTCTCAATATTTTATACACATATATATTACACTTAAATCCTCACTACTCTGGAGTTAATATCTCTGTGGATACATGTTGTAGTATGTCCATTTCTGTTTTTACAGTTGTCAAGGCCTAAGTTTCTACTGTCTAAGAGAGGTAAAGCTTCCTATTCTCTACATTCAATCTAATTTTTTAAAGAAAGAGCTTCTCAATATTTATTATCTATGTCTACTTACTGTATGCATTTATTTCCAGGCTCTATTTATATCATACCAGAAAAAGAAATCATAGAAATTCCCATGTGGCCCATGTTCAAAGATTTTGAGATTTTGCCTTCACAAGACTTTTAAATTTTTTTTAAAGCAGTTTTCCATTCAGTATCCTTTCTGTCATTAAAATAAAAGTAATGCAATTTACTTGTCCCTCTCCTTTGATTATATTTGTTGGAAGCAGTCTGAGCTGAAAATCTGGCTCTCTTCCTCTCATTGTCTTTCTCCTAGCAGCCAGCCTAGCTCTTTGCACAACAGGGGTTCCAAGCTTCTTAGCTTAAACTTTTTGTATCAGTTTTGAATCACAGGAAAAAATTCTGCACTTGGCTCAGGCAAAGTGTATATTTCATTCTATCCTTAAAAACAAATAAATTGATTTTTAAAAATATATATATATCCTGTGTTTATCTGGTAGCTGGAGGCAGGCAGGTGCAATTGTCTGCTTCTCACTCAGGCTGTGTTTCTTTCATCTAGTTTCATGACTTGAATGAGAACTACATGACTCATGACTCCTCCCATCTATCTGAGAAACCAATCACCCTCCTCCTAAACTTACATCATGGTTTGTGTGTGGGGTGTGTGTGTGTGTGTGTGTGTGTGTGTGTGTGTGTATGTGTGTGTGTGTGTGTGTTTTGTCTCCTTCATTCTGGAATATATAAATTATTTTACTAGTAACTTATTCTACCAAATTCCACACCATCTGTAGTGGTGTAGAGAATGAACTATACAACTTTAGCTCCTGGGTGATTGAATTCAGACTACCCAGGATATATTGGAAATCACAAACGGAACACACACACACACACACACCCCACTAGTTAGTTTCAAAGTGCCTTGGCTACCTAAATAGCTGGGAACTCACAAACGTTTCTCTGCTTCCCCAGGCCGAATCAGGCCAGTGACTACTTACGCGAATTCTTATGTGGCTCATTGGCTCTATCTCCTAGAGCTCCTATGTTCATCTGTATCCACTGTTTCATGAAGATTTCTTCTCCTCTACCCGAGTCCTAGTCTGCACAAGACTAAGGGTCCTGTCCCACCTCCCTTTGCTCAACCATTAACTGTTGGCATATTTATTGATGGATAAAAAGCCAAATGGGGACAAGAACATTTAGCATTTGGACATGCAGATTCTAGATTGAATCAAAGCATTAAAAGCATTAAAAGCAATATCTAACATTAACATTTTTCCTTTCTTATCTTACATGTTTCCTTACCTCCAATTTGTGGACCATATTTTACTTTTGGGGATCAAAACATACTCACTTCCTATAACCACACATTTAATATACTATAGGTTGAGAAATAGGAATGAGACAGAATTTGCACTATTGATCTTTCTTAAGCTGTCTTACTTTACTTAAGACAGTGCTTTCTGTTCACTGCTGTAGCCATTCTCCAGGTTGTTCTGCAGATCCAATGCATGGAGAAAGGGAGACTGTATTGGTAATCCCTAAGACTTCAGCTCATTTCTCTACTTTCCTTTAACTTATACAGGTTCCAGACTTCACCATCAATTTTATTCATTCTGGACTGTAAGGTTCACTCTCCAGGCATAGCTCAAGAGTTTTTAGAGCAACATTTTCCCCACTGGAGCTTCTTGGTTCAGCCTGGTGATGATTCACAGTCTAGTTTAGACTTGTAATGGGATCTCCCTGATCTAAAATAATTTGGTGACTACTTGACTTGCAGGTATGGTGTCTTGAGTACTTTCTCCAACTGGACTTCACAGATGGGTTAATTTGCCACATTCTTTTCCATTATTTCCACTATAGTCTTCTGGCAGTTACATGATGATTACACATACAATTTTCCCATTTATTTATTTATTTTGCTTTATATCCTTGTCACTGCTCATCATTCCCTCCCCTTAACTTCTGAGAAGGTGGACACTACCCTGGAATCCTCCCAATCCTGGCAAATCAAGGCTCTGCAAGGCTAGGCATATCTTCTTCCACTGAGACCATATAATGCAGCCAGAGAGTGGAATGGTTTCCACAGTCAGACCCTAGCTTTCGAGACAGCCCATGGTCCAGCTGATGGGAGTAGCATCCCACAAGATGTCCCCAGGGATCTAATAGCACATACCTAAATATGCACTCATGAGTGTGTATATATGTGCTGTGATATTGTATAAGAGCTAACTCATAACTTAATGATATATTGTCCTCACTAGAACCATCATATATGTGCTTTATGATCTTAATAGGACACAAGCAGAGGGTTCAACACATCCACAGCAGTCTTGTTTCCAGAAGAATCTCTCCAGAATCCAGAGCTACCCAGAAAATCCTAGTCCTGGTCTGTACCTTTCAGGAATTTTATACTGTTTCCTCCGTATTACAAGGCTGCGTTACTCTTCTGTATAATCACAATTGGTGGCTGCTGACCATCAATCGCCTGACTTCTCTGTGTTTTCCATCCTTTAGACAATTTATTCTAATGAGGCATTACTCTTTTATGCCCAGACTCAGTTTGATCTGAATATGGAATAAAATATCCTAATCTTATTTAAATATTTGAATCATGTATTTTACATGGTTTCCTATTGTTAATTCACATGCTTCATCAAAAGGTCAATAAAAAGAATTAAATCATAGGATATTGTCTTTTTAAGGTTAGTCAAATGAATATAGGAGATTGTCAGCTGGTTAAATCACTAGCCTACATGAGGATCATCATTTTATGATAACCCATTGCACTCTTTAAAGTCTTCCATTTGCTCATTTGATGAGAAAATGAGTCACCAAAACAAAGCTCTTAACGAAACTGCCCTTCTTGTGAGTTTCATTCTGTCACAGTAGCTTGGTGCTAGGAATTTCACAGACAGCCCTGAGTTCAATAATCTAACTATACGGAAACGAGAAACTATGGCTGGCCAAGAATTTGTTCTTCATGAGGCCCTGCTCCCATCATTGTATCTGTAACCAGCACCAGGCCTATAAAAATAGGATTACATCTCTAACCTCTTATAGAAATTAATTCAAAATGAGTGAAGGTTGCTGATATAATCTTGAGCTTTTTTGATAATATAATTAATTGAGAGATTTTTGATCATCAGGCATATTTGATAATAAAAGTTCTTTGCTGTTGTTCTCTCTTTATCTGGTTTGACATCATGGTAATTCTAGCTTCATTAAAAGAGTTTTGAATAAACTAATATAGCCATTTTGGAATCCAGTTTTTTTAGTCTTCCAGAATGCAAAAAAAACTGAAGCAACCATTTAAAACAGCTGTTCATCTTCTGGTGCTATATTCTGAAAAACATATATGATGTTGTGTAAAATGGGAGATCCCACGTCTGCCCTACCACGGGGCTTGGTCCACTGCTCAGGGAGGCAGAACACGGGAATCAGGAAGTTTGACTGTGCCAGACAGGTTTCTAGTTATGGGAAGTCGCTGCCAGGACAATGTTCCTGGTATGGGGGAGGGCAATCTGAGACCCACAGGAGCTGAAGCTAGCTCAGTGTCCTCTGGTCTCAGGCTCTTGGGCACCCATTCACTGCTGGAAGCCGCAGAAGAGCTAACAGCTGTGTGGGGGCCCATGGACTGGACCGGCCAACCTCTGAAGGGAAGAGGGGGAGAGAAGTTTCGGCTGCACCCAAGAGGAGATTCCTAGGCTTGGCTTACCATGTTGTTGTCAGTTGTCTTGGGTTGGAGGTCCGGTAGCTGGGAACACAGAGAGTTCTTCTGCAGGAGATTAGACAGCAGATCTGTAAGTGAAGGCCTGTTCCATTCTTTCCCACAGTGGATCCCCATGAAAGAGAAACAGTCCATGGTTTTAAGACATTTATTGTCATGGCAGGAAAGTGGATGAGAAACTGTACCACTTTTTCTTAGGGTGGGCCTGAGGTTAAATACCTTTGCAGGGAGGAGGGTCTGGGAAGGAATGCTTAATTGGCTAAGCCCTTCTGGCATTTAGGTACCTCATTAAAATAGAGATCTGTCTTGAGGCCACATGGCCTGTAGCCATGCCCTCTACCTATTGAGGGGCTAGTGACATTGCCCTATGTGACTGAAGGACACAAATCTATAAAGGTGTTGGGGGGGTAAAATTCCTGCCTTACCTTAGGGTCACCTCAGTCCCACCTGGAGCCCCACAACATCACTTGGGGTCTCCAAGGTTTCTATCCTGTGCTGCATCAGAAACCAGGCTGCCTTTGATGGTCCTACAATATTATACCACAGAAACATTTTTCTGTCAACAACCATCTCTGATTTGTTTATTGCAGCTATGAGATAGAACCCTGCAACATATCCATAAATAGATAAATCAAATATTAACTATTTCATATATAAAATGGACTAAAATTCTTCCAGTGTGAAAGACAGGGTCACAAAATGTAGATAAAACGATTAATTTATTCGTTGATTGGTTGATTGACTGATTGATTGATAATGGATAAAACTAAACCATGTCACCCAAACACAGGAAGAAAAAACTTCACATGCTCTCTTTCATGGAGATTCTATCCTATAATGTCTCCACATTTATATGGAAAAGAATTTAAGTGTAACTTCAGTTATAACACTATAAAGTAGACCTAGAAAGGTCATATCAGATAATAGGCAAGGAGAGTATCCAGAATTTATAAAAAAAGATACATAATAACACATTTCTATATTCAATGTTGTCAATTTAATTTTGGTTCTGATGGAGAGGGATATAAATATCTAATTTCTTCTGAGAGTTTAGAACACTTAGCAAATCACTATGGCTTCACCAGGGCTATTCTAATTTTCTGTGGATCAGTGAAATGTACAAAATTTGGCCTGAGAATGTATTCCATTTACTGGTTATTTTATTGTAGTTTTTAAGGGCTTTTATTGGTGTGTTCATTACGATAAAGTGATTTTAATTTGAAATAAAATACTGCCAAAATTTTTCCAAAGATGAAGAGGCTTCCACATATAGGCATCAGTAAATGTAATGTATTACAGAAATGGACTCAATGACAGAAATCCCTTGATTACATGTTACATGCCAGAAAAATTTATTTTCTTAATATTTTATTGAAATTCTATTCTCATAAATATATACTGACTATAGATTTCCCTGTTTCTACTCCACCCAGTTTCGCCCCTAC
>NW_021620186.1:0-5162 GCF_004785775.1 Grammomys surdaster | reverse complement strand
AAAAAATATACCATAATTAGGTACATACAGCAAAACACAACTTTTCTAAAGGTATTTTCTATTAAAGCCACATTTATAAAGTGATCACGTTGTGGGAAGGCAAGAGACAATGAGGAAGGTAGTAAATGAAAACAATACCTTGAAGGGAACAGAGGATAACACCACTACAGTGGACATCAGATGATAAAATGTAGTCCCCCAAATTACAAAGGCTCTAGTGGCCTGGAGTATGTATTGGGGTGATAGAGGAGTTGAAACTGCCTAAACTTTGAGCAGCACAGCATGTGAAGGAAAATACAGAGGACATATTTTTCTAGTTATAAAGTCAAAGAAAACTTTAATGACACCAAAGCTGAATAATATAAGTTATTAATGGATATTTTATTTAAAATTAAAGCATATCTGATGAGAAAATTAGAACACTACTCAGTACATATATGTTCTTCTGACAGGGCAAAGGTTTCTCTTTTTGTACCAGTCAAAGCCATCTTTGGTTTAACCAGAAACTGACATTCTCCTATCCCTACCCTTGCTTTTAACACCCTTCATGCAAAGTCCGATGAGAAAGTACCCAAATATGTTCTAAAATCCTATGATCAAAATGCAGTCTGTTGAACTGCTTCTGTGCTTTAAGAAATTTTCCCCTGCAACTGTCAACCAGCATGTGGCTTTTGTGGGTTCTTTGCTGTTTTTTACCATAATATTTTTAGTGATTTTTTGAGGGAATTTTGTATCCTGAGGCCTATCACACTCACTTCTCTGTCTTTACAGCACCACTGAAATCATGCTTTCCATTGCTCAGCAGGCAAACAATTCAGATGCCTATTAATAGAGCCTAGGACTAGGCATATTGATCTGTTTCTTGGAGAGCATTACATCTCTGCATATCTCCACATTTACAGTGCAGGCAGTCCCATGACTCATTGGGCAAGACTGTTATGCTTGAGACTGGTAGTTCCATAAGGTCTTCTATCATCTTCATGAGATGGGGTTTTAGATTGGAATCTTGCTTTTCCTGTGTGTTAGAATATCCAGGGCTTGCTCTGGTGGGTGAACTGGTTTCTGATGGTGTTATGTGGCATTCGTTTCTGTTGCTTATATTTATGTGCTTGCCTTTCACAATCTGGTTATCTCTGGTGTTATCTGGCCTTGCTATCTCTTACTGGAGCCTTTCCCTCCTGTGAGTCTGGTTATGATAGATAGCCTTAAGTCTCTGTGTGTGGAAGGGGTTCTGGATTGATCAATCTGTGAGCCTGTGAATCTGATTGTGATGGACCTAATGGAAGTTAAGCTGTCGCTGGGTGTGGGAGGGGGTCTTGAATGCCAGATCTGTCCTGGGCACTGTTGCAGGCCAGAAGGAACATGTGCTTCTAGCAGGGCAGATAGGTCCCATGTCCACTGGGCCTGATGAGAGTCCTATTTAGGCCAGGTAATGGGACAAGGGTCAACTCACCTGTTAGCCTGATTGTGAGGAACTTCTGAGAGTCAAGCTGTCTCTGTGTGCAGGTGGTGGTCTAGAGCACTGGATTTGCCCTTGGCATAGTTGCAGGCCAAAAGGAATATGTTTCTCCTATTGGATAGATAGATCTTGTGTCTACTGGGCCTCAAGGGGCATCCCAGTTAGGCCAGGTATTAGAGCGGGGCTGTATGTCTCACCTGTGAGCCTGGTTATGACAGACCTCCTAGGAGTCTAGTTATCTCAGGGTATTCAAATAATATTGTATAAATAGAACTTATTTTTCTGAGTGTTAGAGCTAATGTATGGAAATAAGGTTGAGAGAAACAGAATATAATTTTCCCTGGGGAACTTGCCTTAATTGGTTATCAAGTATCAAATGGTGAACCCTAAAATTATTTACATACAGAAGACATTATGGAGCCTGAGCAGAGCTTCCTAAAATTCAATTCACAGAGAGATTTAAAGGAAAATAAGCTAGAGAACATATTCCTACATCTGTCTATATTGCAGCAGAGCTCATAACAGTTCCTAAGTACCACTAAGGTCATGAAGATTAATGCACTTACAGAAATTTAACCTGCACACAGTATTTTTGAAACAACTAAAAAAAAGTTAAATTATTTTCAAAAGATGCTTCTAAAAACTGGCCACAGGAAACTGAAAAATGAGATGACCCACGAGAGCTGAGTGCAGCTGAGAATGATGAATCTACACCCTTATTGCAGCTTCTTAGCCAATAAGTCTCAAGCACAAAGGTCTTGTCCAATGAGTCATGGAGCTACCTGCACTGACAGCAGGGAGATATGCAGAGGCATGGTGATCAAAGAAACAGGTCAATATGAAGTAGGGTTGATCCTCCACTCTACTAATTGGCCCCCACCATGGACCCACTGCTGCTGCTGTCTGAATTGCTTGACTACTGAGCAAAGGAGAACATGGTTCAGATGGGCTATAAAGACTGAGAAGTGAGTTTGATAGGGTTCATGGTGTGAAATTCCCCTAAAATCACTAAAAATATTAAGTTAAAAAAAAGCAAAGAATCCACAAAAGCCACATGCTGCTTGATAGTTTCAGGGAGAAATGAGATAAAGCACAGAAGTAGTTCAACAAAATACTTTTTTTCTCTAATTTTTAGATCATAGTTGGGAACTTTCGAAGAGGACTTTCCATGAAAGGGGTTAAAATTCAGAGTAGGAGTGGGATGATGTTAGATTCAGGCTAAACAAAGAAGGCTTCATCTGATACAAGATAGAGAAACCTTTGCCCTGTCAGGACACAATAGATATATTCTGAGTAGTATTTCTCATCAGTTTTGTTTTAATTTAAGATAAGTTATCAACTAATAATTTATATTATTAAGATTTGTTATCATTATTAAAATTTTCTTTGACATCATAACTAGAAAATGTCCTCTGTATTTTCCTTCACATGCTGTGCTGCTCAATTTTTAGACATTTTCAACATCTTTATTACCCCAATATATACTCCTGGCCACTACAGCCTTTGTGATTTTGGAGGGCACTTTTCATCAACTGATGTCCACTGTAGTGGTGTCATCCTCTGTTCCCTTCTAGATGTTGTCCTCATTTTCTTCCTTCTTCATTGTCTCTATCCTTCCCACAATGTGATCACTTTATTGATGTGACTTGAGTAGAACATGTTTCTAGAAAAGTTGTGTTTTGTTGTTTGTACCTAACTATGGTATTATTTTTAAAAAGTTGTTTACATTTTGCACATTAAACATAACTGAAGGAGGACTCTAATGATCTGACTCTTGCAACTTCAGTGTGATGGCTAGTGACTTTACTTTCTGTATTGTGTTTTGTTATATCTTGATGTCATGTTACTTTCTAATTACAGAAAGAGAGTAGATCTTCAGGGGAGGGGAGAAATTGGGTGAAGTAGAGTCATGGAAGGCTACAGTCAGGTTATATTAATGAGAATAAAATTGTTTTCAGTAAAATATTAAGAAAAAAATATTTTTCTGACATCGAAAATAATCATGTAATTATTTTTATTAAATCCATTTGTGTGATACATTACATTTACTGATGGCTATATATAAAAAATTATCTTCATCTTTGGAAAACTGAGATGGTATTTTATTTCAAATTAAAATCAATTGATTGTAATGAACACAAAAATAAAAGTATTTAAAAATACAATAAAATAACCAATAAATGAAGTATATGCTCAGGCCAAACTTTTGGACATTTCACTGATCTACAGAAAGTTAGAATAGCCATGATGAACCCATAGAGTTTTGCTTAGTAATCTTACTATCAGTAGCAATTACATGTTTAAATCCCTTTCTACCAGTAACAAATTTAAATTGATTGTAATTAATATAGAAATATAAATATTGCAGATACACTTTTATATATTCTAGATACTCCCCCAGCCGATCACCTAATATTACATTTCAAGGTTTACTTTATTAATGTCAAAACTGAAGTTATACTTTTACTCTTTTGTATATACACATTTGGTATTATAGGATAGAACCTGCATGAAGGAGAACATGTGATCATTTCTGTCTGAGTTTGGGTTACGTGGCTTAGTTTTATCATCTATCTGACTATCTATCATCTATCTATCTACCTATCTATCTATCCATTTATCTTTTTTTGTTTTGTTTTGTTTTTCTATCCATTTGTCTATCTATTCTTTTCCTACATATTTTTGATACCATTTTTCAAACTGGTAGAATTATAGTCTATTTCAAATATGAAATAATTAGTATTTGATTTGTCTATTTATTTATATATCAGAGGGATCTGTCTCATTGCTGAAATAAACAGGCCAGCAATGATCAATGATAGAAAAATGTTTTTCTAGTATGAGATGGGGTTTTCTGAGTATAGCAATGGAAGTGGAACAGATGGGTGAAATAGTAATTCCAGTTTTAACATTTTGGGAGAAGAAAAAACTGTTTTCTATAAAGGCTGTTATTTTATTCAAAGCTCTTTTGAGGAAGCTATGATTCCCATGACTTCAAACCAGATAAAGGCAGAACAACAACAAATGAATTTTATTATCAAATATCCCTGATGATCAAAAATCTCTCAATTGTACATTGGCAATAATGCTCAAGATCCTGTCAAAGACCATAATTCATGTTGAATTGACTTCTGTAAGTGACTAAAGATGTAGTTCTATTACTATAGGCCTGGTGCAGGCTTTAGTAACTACTATGAGAGCAGGTCCTCCTGAAGAACAAGTTCATGGCCAGCCATAGTTTCAGTTTTCCTTGTTGTTAGAATGTTGGGCCTACAGGATGTCTGTGAAATCCCTAGCAACTAAGGTGACCCAACAGAATGAAAAGCCAAAGGAAACTCAGTTTTATTAACAGCGTTTTCTACATGCCGCATTTGCAAATCAAATTACCAAAGGGAATACTCTTAAGAGTGCAACGACCCTCATAATATAATCAGTTCACATAGGCTACTGATTAAACCAGCAAACAAATTCCAGTTATCATTTTCAAAAAAAAATCTACAATAACAAGGTAATATGATTTAATTCTCGGTATTGACCTTTTGATGAAGAGTAACAGTAAATACCAGGAAACCAAGTAAAATATACCATTAAAATACTTAAATAAAATTAGGAAATTTTATTCCATATCCAGACCACATTGAATCTAGGCATAATATAGTAACGACTCATTAGAACAAAGGGTCCCAAAGATGGAAAACACAGA
>NW_021620185.1:0-6216 GCF_004785775.1 Grammomys surdaster | reverse complement strand
CATGCCTGAGTGAGTGCATATGTCATAGCACACATCTGAGGATCAGAGGGCAACTTTCCAGAGTCTGTTCTCTTCCTCCACCATGTGGGGTCTGAGGATGGTATCCCGTTGTCAGTCTTGATAGCAAGTGCCTTTACCCACTGAGTCATTGACCAGTCCTAAATATTTTTAGGACTTAAGCATTTTAAGATACTTTAATTTCAATTAATCATACACATTATTGATTTTCATCAGATGATAAATGAACCAGGTTGCTAGTTGATTAAACAATATGATTAGGCTGGCTGTGCTGCCTCATGGCTCTAACTCTAGCACTTGGAAGGCTGAAGCAAGCAGATTGACAGGAATTAAAGACTAGCTTATGCTAGATACTGAGTTCCAGGCTAGTGAAATGCCTGTCTGAAAAAAAAACAAAAAGAAAATTAAAATGAATAATTATAACAATAAATAAATCACTATTAAGAATTGTATAGGAAAAGGAATAATATGATTTTTATTTGAAAAATTATTTTTAGATTCTACATCTGAATTGTTTAATATTTGGAACTTTAGTAGTTTGGGGTTATATGGATATCTTTCTGGTAGTGTACTGGTGTGGAAAAGCAAAAATTCTGTCCTTTCCAAATTAGTCATGTTCTGAGTTGGTTGCATTCTTAGATAACCCTTATTGACTTTATTCAACAGGCAACTCACCCCAAAAAACCGTGATGGGTTGTGATGAAGTATTCCACACTTTATTTCCTGGGCCTAGTGAAAGAGCCATACACCATACTGTCATGTTGTTTGATTGGGATGGTCTAGTGGACATCGTTGTTAAAACTACCTTCAGTTCCTGAAATCCACTACTTCCATTTTTCTCTTCATTTGTAATGCGTACTCCTGCAAAAGACAAATGAAACGTGATTAGTCACTG
The DNA here is from genome assembly GCF_004785775.1 of Grammomys surdaster. Classification (NCBI taxonomy): domain Eukaryota; kingdom Metazoa; phylum Chordata; class Mammalia; order Rodentia; family Muridae; genus Grammomys; species Grammomys surdaster. The sequence goes on along the minus strand of NW_021620185.1, from coordinate 5,303 downwards.
ACATTTTCTGGATCAGCCACACAATGATGCCAAGACACTGCAAAATAAAATTTGCTTTTACTTTGTTTTAGGATGAGGATCTCCCTTTGTCGCCCACACTGGCCTTTAACTCATGGCTCAAGCTGTCCTCTCACCCCATCCTAGTAGAAAGCCTTATGCTGCAACACACAATTCATTGACAGGAATGGAGGCTCTCAAGCAGTTAGCCTTTAGTTTCTAAGAAGCACGGCCCACTTCCAACAAAGCTGGAATTAACCTGAGCCAATTGTTCCAGCTCGTAGGTGGCATTGATCCATCGTCAGGCTGTAATATGCATTCATTATATGTTTGTCTTATGACTATGGATCCAAGGCCTTGGGGATAAATTATTCCAACTCATTAGTGTCATTTAGTAATGGTGAGATTGGCGATTTGTACTTCAATTTGTTTGAATGCTTGAAGGGCTCTTATATCTGGTCATATTGTATGAATATACCAAATATATCTATCAATATAATATAAAAGCTCATATCTTGGATGTGAGCTTCCCACTTTTGTGCTGTTCTGTGTTTATTGGTTTTCTTATTTGAGAAAGTACTTGTGGGTGTGGTCCTTGTAGAGTGACTGCAGAGTGTGTTGTGTGGATTGGCCCTCCTCCTCGTCATCCAAATGTAATGGATGATGCGTATTCTAATTCTGGTATCATATCATAGTCTTTTCCTGAAATAAGCTGTATATTGATAAGCATTTTCAGTTTTGTTCCCATGAGCCTTTCTTAGTATCTTATAACAGTCACTGTTAAGATAACATCCAAATTGCATGCATTGTAGCCATAAATTACTATAAAAATTATCTGTTCTCAAAGGGCAGATCATTCTGAACTCTCACAGAGTATTTACAGTAAAGCCCCCTCCCCCTTTTTAGACTGAGTCTGGTGTATCTCTGCCTGGCCTCAAACTCATTATGTAACCTAGCATGACCTTGAACTCTCTATTCCTCTTTCCTCTATTTCCTCTATGTCACAAATGTTAGGGTTGTAGGCCTATGCCAACATGCCTGGCTCACATGAAAGGCTTTTATTACTAATTTTGAAGTAACTATTTGGAAAATACTAGCTAAATGCAGTTGTATGCTGGTGGAATTCTGATAACACCATCTGGTCTCTTATTTGAGAAACTAATAGGTGTATCCTATTTGGGTGCTTTATTTATACAGTGTTTACTTAACAGGAAAACACCCTCACCATAACCTTTAACACATAATTTCAGGAGTATGTTGTGTTATCATTGGAGTAAACTGCTTTTAAAGTGAAATCTTTAACCAGGAAATAATTCATCAAGAGGATCAATAAAATGATCCAGCAGCGGAAGCTGTTAATTTTAGAAATTAAAAGTAATAATTGAGCAAGAGGTTTGTGACTCAGTTATTGTTCATTGTGTTAAAAGAATGAGACAGTGGAAGGCCTGCTGTCCAGGCACGGATGCTGGATATTATGCTGCCGGGGTTAGCAGCTATGTGAAATACTGTTTGAAATATGATGTGAAATTGTCTCAGTGTGTATTCCTGCCCCAGGGACTTAATCCTTTCCAGTAAAATTGTTCCTTGTAAAGGAAATAATTCCTTTATATCCATCCCTACTGCCACACCCTTAGACCCTGCCCCAAGTATTTGCAAGAAATTGGAAATTATTATCACTTGATTTCAATGATGCCAAGAAAATTGAAGATGATATATTAAAACAATAAAGAAGTAGCAGCGCAGATAGAGATGCTACAAAGGCAGAGATATTATTACTAATTGTATGTTTATTTGAATGGTTTTGTCCTCATACAGGATATTTGCTTTTACTGACACACACAGACACACACAGACACACACACAGACACACACAGAGAGAGACACACACACACAAAAGTGTGTATTGTCTGAAGAAATCAACTTTTATTCTGAAATAACTCTTTTATTTTGAAAATGTTGCCTTCTACCCCCTTGGAGGAACAAGATGACATATTAGAAAGTGACACCTAGTAGGTAAGGTGATGTTTCTCTTGGAATAACAATTACTTTGAAATGCCAAGATCAACCTGTGCACTGAGGCTTTCTAACCCTTAGTAATGGTAAACCCACTCCTGTGGCTTTGCTTCCTTACCTTCTTCATTGCCTTGAAGAAGTCTTCCATCTATTAACCAGGTGATATTTGCTTTGGGGAACACATTCTTCAGTAGGCAGGTAAATACTCTCTACAGTAGACAGAAAAGGGATTATTTACAAATCTGGAAGAAATTCATGCTCACTTTGTCTTCATTTACATAAGACAAAATAGCAAGAAATGATTTTGCTTACCTGTGCACAGGACACGTAAGAGCTATTGCATTTAGGGGCCTTAGCAAATTTTTGGCTAGATTCCTAGGTCATCTTAGGAATGAAGGCTATTCTAATGTTATATGAGGTTTATGGATTCTGAAAAACAGAACTGGCACTAAATTAGTACTAAATAGAAATTAAAGCATAGAAGGAAGGGGCTACCACAGGCATAGAGAAGAGAGGAATGTTGCCAGGCTAAGAAAAAAATGTGATTGAGCCATTATTTTCATATCTAAAATAGTGTAAAACACCATCTGTAATAGTGATCATATAAATGATTTTAAGTAACTATATCATTTTGGAGTTTAAAAAATCATCATCCTTTTTGCCTTAGGTCTTGATTCTTGATGACAGAGCATTAATGCTTCTCATTTATAGGTAACAAATAGCAAAAATCAAGGTATCATTTGGATAAAGGAATTAGCATTTATCAATGGTTTTTCACCCCAACCGATTTCTTGGTAAAACATTTGGGTTTGAAATAAGCAACACATGGAAAGATGAGTAGGATAGGGTTTGTATGAGAACAGACCCCACAGTTGTACATTTGAGTGTTTGCTTTCTGGCTGGTTTTCTAGGAAGGATTAGGAGGTGTGGCCTTGTTGGATGAGGTGTGTCACTGGGGTTGGGCTTTGAAGTTTCAAAAGCCCACACTAGGCTCAGTCCTTTTCTCTCTGTTACTGCCTGTGGATGAGATTTCTGCTACACTCCCCACCATGACAGTCATGTGCTCACCCTCTGAAACTGGAAATAAGACCCCCACTTTCTTTAATAAGTTTCTTTGGCCATGGTATCTCTTCACAGCCAAAGAAAATTAAGACAGGTATCTATGTTATAAAAGCAAAGAAATACATGCAGGATTAGTTAGATCTCATTCACAACACCTTTCATTCTTTGAAACATGCAAATTTTACTGCACATGTGGTGAACATACCCAATGATGTTTGTTAGTTCTCATGATTTTGTCTTATGCTCTATAACATTATAATCCCATTTCTAATTATCTATTTTCTTACTACCAATGTGTGAATTTTGCATATTCCCTGTCCTGTTTCTTGTACCTAAATGTTTCCCACAACTGTTGAATCTGATAATAGTTGACTAGTAAAGAACAGTGAACAGTCTGTAATGCTGGTATGCTAATGTACAACTAATTATTCTCAAATAAGTCAAAACTTTAAAGCTGTGAATCCAAACTCAAGGGTACCAGGAAGCCTTTCTCGTAAAATCCTCCTCAAGTGCATTTTCCCTGCTCTTCAGTGCATTGCAGTTAATTTCCAAAGGTTTGACTATTGTATCTAGGATAGCAGGGGTAAAATACTGTAGCTCTCAATATAACTGAATTTTAAAAATATCCCCTTTTGTTTTTCAGACAATGCAGGTACATACATGTGACTGGGTTGCAGAACTGAGGAAATTATGGGCTGTGATAATCACTCTGTTATAGAGTGCTTGGTTTGATCTCCAGCATTTTTGTAGGTGCTACTTTTCTCTCCTCTCTTAAAAAATTAAAATTAAAACTAGGTTCTCTAGATTATATACTTGTACTAAAATAGAAAAAAATCAGTTTATGTAATCTAGCAAAATACCAAAAATTGATTTTTTATGCTCTGTTGGTCTATGGAGTAGAGAGATTTAAGAAATGAAATGGTAACAACAAAGTGGTTCCACTGTATGTTACATCCAATGTCCCTGACCTGCTCATGACTCACGATGTCTACCATCAGCCGAATGTCCAAGGATAGGGGGTGGGTAGGAACACCATCGTTAAGAAACAGGTCTGCTGAGAGCATTGATCTGCTGAAGAAGATTCTGCCTACTCTCAAAAGTAGTTGAATCTATTGACACTTGAAATGATACAGATTTTAAATATTTGTTTGTTTGTTTCCCTTGTGATAAAACATTGACCAAAACCCAACATTGTGGAGGAATATGTTTAAATCATTTTACATGTTGCAGTCCATCTTAGAGAGTAGTCAGGGCAGGAGCTCAATGCAGGAACTGCCCCCAGATGCTGTGTCCCAATATTTGGTTCAAGAATAAGAGTCTTATTCTAAAATTCCTCTCATCTTTAAAACTGAAATTTTGGAGAGCTTAAGAGTTCAGTTTTAGGTGAAGTGCTTCTGGGATTATCAAGCACAAATGGTCTTGTTGCAGAAGTGGTGTCATCTTTATGAAGGACCATGTAAAATACCTGGTTAATGGATATCTCTGTTTAGCTTACAAATGAATGAGACTCACACTATAGTTTGTTTGGTTTTGATAACTACTGGGGGCTAATCAACTTTTGTAACAGTTAGACTTCTTCCCTAGCTGTGGATCCCAAATACTTGCTGTTTGAATCTTTCTGTGATAATCCTTCAGCAGTCTGCTGTCCTGGGGCAGGGGAGAATTTCACTTGGGCATGTGGTCTATCACAATTAATGGAGACCTCCTGTTCTCCCCATTTCCTCCTCCTCTGTGCTGCTCCTTCTCTCTTCTTTCTTCTTTTTCTTCTTACAATTTCCTACTTGCAACCACTAGCCAAGTAATTCAAACTCTGCTTCTCTCTATTCTCCCTAATAATTGGCCGTAACCACCTTTATTTAAACAATAGTTATAGATTTGGGAGGAAAGTTTACATAACATCACTTGGCATATATTTACCATCTATGAATATATCTCTAATTACTATATCTGCATTATGACTGCAGGCTTTCCAGTAGATTTTTTAAGAATAATTTTGAAAGCATTAAGGTTTTTAATCTAGAAACAAAGGCATTGATCACTGGCCTAACTCGATTTTGTCTCTCTTAGTATTTCTGCATTTAATTTTCCCCTTGTGTCACTATCTCCTGCAGTTATTTTGGAGACAGACCTTATTGATGAGCATCTTTTTACAAGGGACTCAGCATCACAAGCCTTGCAGGCAGAGCAGTCCACAGTGGGGATGGCTATCAAGATGGTAGGTGCACCTTGTG
>NW_021620184.1:0-1459 GCF_004785775.1 Grammomys surdaster | reverse complement strand
CAATAGCAATACTCTGTTGCATGAAGGAAAATAAAGTCCAATGAGTGGGTTGAGGGTCTAGCTTATTAAAACCCTGAAAATAAATATTGAGGACAACCAAGAGTATATCCGTTTTGGATTTCTACAAATGATCAAGAATATCCCCACAGATTCTTTTCATGATACATGAGAATATTTTGAATAACAATATTCTCTCATCTCCAAAAGACATTGTTACTGTCACTTGTCTGAAGGTCACCTTATGTATTAGAACTTCACGTTTCCATTAGCTTTTAAAAGATCAACTTTGCAAGCACTCTTGATGATCTCACAATTTTAAATCTTGTCCAAATGCTTCTGATCATTTTTCTACTATTATTTGTTTGGCAATAATTTAGCTAGGGAGAAATTAAAAAAAAAAAACGCAATAGAAGGTATGGCAGGTGATTCAGTCAGGAAGTCTCCAATAATCTGATAATGAGCTCTCATTCAGTGGGGGAATTACTGGTCAAAAGAAGATGTGAACTGAATATTTCACATGGACTCGGAGATATGTATACATTTAAAATTTTCATTATGAAACAGAATCTACATAGTTTGGAATGAACTGAATATTTTTTAAAGTTTCCATATTTCTTACTGCTTATGAAAAACCTTAACACATGCACAAAAGAAAAAAGGCTTGTGACTGAAGTTTCCTTAAAGACAGTGAATTGTTCTTTGAACTTGTTTTCATTTTAATTTTAGACTTGTTTCTGGTTGTAACTGTTTGGCTCCGATGTATATCTTTGTACCATTCTGAGCCTGGTACCTGAGCAGGTCAGACCAGGGAATTTGATCTCCTGAAACTGGTGTTATGAAAGGTTATTAGTGATCATGTGGGTGTTGGGAATCACTGAAAAATTTCTTCTGCTAGTAGAATTTTCTGTAATGATTACCAAATGATGTTTTTCCCAGTTACTTTCTTCAGAAACAATATATCCAGAGATTGTTTTTTCTCTCTTTAGGAAAATTATGTTTCTCAAATAGAAAACTCAGAATTTCAGCTATTTCTTTTTTTGTTAGACCTATGACTCTTTCATAATGACATGTTATCCTGTGCTGGAAGGCTGTATTAAAATTATTAATTATGAGTATAATAAATGAAAAACTTTATTTTGTTTAGTGTGTACTTATATCTAAGACTAAATAATGAAAACATTGAGACTTCAGGCTTAGTTTACTGAACTCAGCTGGTCCTTCCTTAGATTTTCCTGTTACTTACCTTGGAGTATTCTTGGAGCTTCCCCTTGGCCAGGACAGAACCACAGTTGGTAGTCTTCAATGTACTGGGAGCCAAAAAGAACCAACCATCACAAATAATCTGAGAAGAGAATCCTGAAGAATCTAGTGGTTTCTTTTCTTACAATTTCGAGCTCTCTAGCAGGGAAATTATTAGGACCAGTATTAATGGCATGTGTTCTGACCACAGGTTTGAGTC
>NW_021620183.1:0-1387 GCF_004785775.1 Grammomys surdaster | reverse complement strand
CAGACTGATGGCTTTTGTAAGCTACTAAAATGAAACCCAAACAGGTCCGTTATTACAGGCTGGAAGTAGGGGACTCTAAAACCTCTGTCATCAAGACTGAAGAAGATTAACCCCTAACTTATGCACTAAGCCAGATAGTCAATTATGGGTAGAAGAATACCTTAAGACCCTTGCCCCTAACTGGAAGGCCTCACCATCTTAAGACAGGAGCACAATCAAATGACTGTTGAATATCCAAAGACAGGAAAGGGAGGCTGGGGTTCTTTGTTCTGACCTAACACACAATTTCCATAAGTTTTCCCAGCCTTCCCTTTTGAAAAAAAAATTAAAAAGGGGGACCTGTTGGGAGCCAACTCTTAGCTGAAAGTGGCTATCATCTTTGCAGCCATCTTAGGCCTGACAAGAGACTTGTTTTTCAACAGCCCACAACAGCTGAGCACACTCAATAAACATTTTGTTTTTCTCACATATCCCGTTTTGTTGTATAGTGCCCACAGTTGCAAGACACGTGGCAAAGTGCCTTCAGCTATGGTCCCCTGCTTGTCCATGGCTGCAAGGCACATGGTAAAGCATCTTCAGCTGTGTTCCCCTGCTTGTGCCTATAAATATCCAGGATTTCCTTTCATAAGAGGACTTGATCAGACTCTCTGTCTTGTCTCCATTCTTTGTATTTCTTTCCCTTTCATCCCCATTCATTCTCTTGCTAGACCCTGTTGACTAACCGGAACAGACCAGATCAGCTAAGGGCTACATTATCTATAAACACTAGCTAAAATATTTACAACAGAGTTGGGAATTTTGCTTGTTTACTGACACGGTGATAGGACCTTCTCTAAGAGCCATGAACCTGGGTGGTCCCATGCTTCTAATAATAAACATAAGTTTCTGCACCTCACAAAATTGTGGGTCTTGGTTGTAGTTACCATAATTGTATATTTCCGGCATTTAAAATTAGTATTTGATCTGAGACAGTGATCTATTATGTGTGCTAGTTTGCTCAGTTTTCCACTAGAGGCATGTTGAGCTGCCATCATATCAGTCAACATTCTAAGTAGGGAAAGTTTGAGAGCTGTGAATAAAGTTGGAACTAAACTAAATTTTAGAGTTGACTATGTTTTGAGTACTCTCCATAACTTATTTTTTTCACAAAACATTTTTTTCTCTCTATAAAGAGTTTCTGCGATGCATCAAAGGAAGTAAGTCTGCTGACTTTGCAATTATATGAGCAATGGCTAACTGTACCCCAAAGGGTCAGTGACAAAGAGAAATTAGTAGCAGTACAGAGGTAATGGCTGTTATGTAAACAACATCAACAAAATAGAAGTAATATTTGCTTACATATATTAGAGATTATATATCACAGCAATATTCACTAAAAATACTGGCT
>NW_021620182.1:0-2859 GCF_004785775.1 Grammomys surdaster | reverse complement strand
AGGAGTGTGTCTAAGCCTTATGTTCTTAAATGAGTTTTATTGGCACAGTGCCTATATAAGAGTAACAATATTAATTTTTTATCAATGTGAAAATTCATCCTAATGAAAATCTTAAATATTTATCAATATGTAAATTCTGTACCAATGCAATTATTTATAACTCTGGTTTTACATCAGTGATAAACATTTCCACCATTGTAACATTATGGCTCTATAATACTTCATTTAAGAATAAGTTTAGCTTCTGATCTTAGCCATTCTGACTGGTGTGAGGTGGAATTAAAGGGTTGTTTGATTTGCATTTCTCTAATGACTAAGGATGTTGAATATTTCTTTAGGTGCTTCTTGACCATTCAAGTTCCTCAGTTGAGACTTTGTTTAGCTCTGCATCCCATTTTTAATAGGGTTATTTGATTGTCTAGAGTCTAATTTCTTGATTTCTTTTAATATATTGAATATTAGCCCTCTATTGGTTATAAGACTGGTAAAGATCTTTTCCCAATCTGTTGCTTGCTGATTTGTCCTATTGACAGTGTCCTTTGCTTTACAGAAGTTTTGCAATTTTATGAAGTCCCATTTGTCAATTATTGATCTTGGAGCATAGCCATTAGTGTTGTGTTCAGGAACTTTCCCCTGTGCCCAAGTAGTCAATGCTCTTCCCCACCTTCTCTTCTATTAGTTTCAGTGTATCTGGTTTTATGTCAAGGTCCTTTGTCTACTTAGACTTGAGCTTTGTACAAGGAGATAAGTATCGATCAACTCCATGTGAACTAGCACCATTTGTTGAAAATGCTGTCTTTTTTCCACTGGACAGTTTTAGCTCTTTGGTCAAAGATCAAGTAACCATACATGTGTGGGTTCATTTCTGGGTCTTCAATTCTATTCTATTGATCTTCCTACCTGTCTCTCTACCAGTACAATACAATTTTTATCACTATTGGTCTGTAGTAAAGCTTCAGGTCAGGGATGGTGATTCCTCAGAAATTCTTTTATTGTTGAGAATAGTTTAGCTATCCTGAGATTTTGTTATTCCAAATGAATTTTCAAATTGCTCTATCTCTGTGAAAATTGAAATTTTGAAGGGGATTGCATTGAATCTGTGGATTGCTTTCATAGAGATGTCCATTTTCACTATATTAATCCTGCAAATCTGTGAGTGTGGGAGATCTTTCCATCTCCTGAGATCTTCTTTGATTTCTTTTTTCAGATACTTGAAGTTCTTGTCATACAAATCTTTCACTTGCTTGGCTAGATTCACACCAAGGTATTTTATATTATTTGTGACTTTTGTGAGGGTATCATTTCCCTAATTTGTTTTCAACCTCATTTATCCTTTGAGTAGAGGTAGGCTAATGATTTGCTTGAATTAATTTTATAGCCAGCTACTTTGTTGAAGTTCTTTATCAGGTTTAGAAGTTCTCTGGTGGAAGTTTTGGGGTCATCTAAGTATACTATCCTACCATATGCAAATAGTGACATTTTGACTTCTTCCTTTCCTATTTGTATTCTTTTGACTTCCTTTTGTTGTCTAATTGCTCTGGCTAGGGCTTCCATTACTATATTGAATTGGTAGGGAGAGAGTGGACAGCCTTCTATAGTCCTTGATTTTAGTGGGATTGCTTCAAGCTTCTCTCCATTTAGTTTGATGTTGGCTACTGGCTTGCTGGGTATTTCTTTTACTATATTTAGGTATAGGCCTTGAATTCCTGATCCTTCCATGACTTTTACCCTAAAGGGATGTTGAATTTTCTCAAATGCTTTCTCAGCATCTAGTGAGATGATCATGTAGTTTTTTTTTCCTTGAGTTTGTTTATAGTAGATTATGTTGATGGATTTCCATATATTAAACCATCCCAACATTCCTGGGATAAACCCTACTTGATCATGTTGGATGATTGCTTTATAGAGTTCTTGGATTCGGTTTGTGAGAATTTAAGATAAAAAAAATCAGGTAATATGTATCTTTGGCATTGTGAGCTTTTTGGCTAATATCCAATTATCAGAAATTGCATACCATGTGTGTTCTTTTGTGATTGGGATACCTCACTCAGAACGATATTTTCTAGACCACATGAAGTTCATGAAGAAGGAAGAACAAAGTGTGGATTCTTTGGTCCTGCTTAGAAGGAATAACAAAATACTCACAGGAGCAAATATGGAGATGAACTGTGGGACAGAAACTGAAGTAAGGATCATCTGGAGACTGTTCCACCTGGATATCCATCCCATGTGTAGTCACCGAAGGTAGACACTGATGTGGATGCCAGGAAGTGCAATCTGACAGGAGCCTGATATAGCTATCTCCTTAGAGTTCTGCCAGAGCCTGACATATACCGAGGCAGATGCTCACTGCTAACCATTGAACTGAGCATAAGGTTTCTAATGGAGGACTGAGAGAGAAGACTGAAGGAGCTGAAAGGATTTGTGGTCCCATGGGGAGAGTAACAATACCAACAAACTAGAGCTCCAAAGGTCTAAACCATGAACTTGAGAGCACAGGGAGGAGCCTATGGCTTCAGCTCTATATGGAGGGTAAGACAGCCCAGCATAGGTGGGAGAGTAGGTCCGTTGTCCAGTGAAGGCTGGATGCCTCAGTGTGGGGGAATTTGACGGTGGGGAAGTGGGAGTAGTTGGATGTGTGGGAGCACATCCTCATAGAAGCAGGAGGTGGGGGGATGGGATAAGGGATTCCTAATTGGGGGAAAATGGGAAAGAGGATCACATCTGAAATGTAAATTAACTATACAATAATCCAAACAAAAAACAAAAAATGAATAAAAAAAGAAAGAAAAAAAAAGCAAAAAATACAAAAACAAAACAAAACCAAAGTAAAACAAAAAACAAAAAAACCAAACCAAA
>NW_021620181.1:14211-16899 GCF_004785775.1 Grammomys surdaster | reverse complement strand
TTTTTACAATAGGCTGTAGAAGCAATACAGTGCCCTCCTAAAACATGCAGAGAATCTGAAATAGAGACAGCACTTACACCAGCAAGAAAAATGTCACAAATGAAGCAGTGAGGAGAAAGGTCTCTCTACAGATAAAAACATCAAAAAACAACTTTCACAGTGTGCAAGCCAGTGGTCATTTCAATAGTTTCTAACCAGTCATTTGATCTCCCAGAATTATTCCATGCACCAAACCCTGGTGTATCTACTCTTTCAATGCAGAGAGAAAAGATGCCCTTCATTGTTAAAGGACCTGAGTGTGCTGTTCAGGTCCAGATGATTAAAAGTGCACCCAAACAGTCCTATTTCAAGATTTGTTCTGAGAAACAACACAATCTAGGTATAATCTGCTGTTTTGTTTGTTTACATTGTGTTTGTCTTTTGGTTTGGTTTGGTTTTGCAAGTGCCAGAAGATTGTCTCAAACAGAGAAGAAAAAGCTGAGCACAATCAATCACATGAACTGAGGTGGGCAAGAGCACTGTTCCAAACCCAAACACTCGAAGGCTGCTATCCTCAGCACTGCCCCTTCACCAGAGGGCAAGCCTACCTCCTCCGGCTTATCTTTCCCAGACACATGCCTGTCTGAGTTACCTGCCAGCACCTATGAAAGCACTTTCTCTCAGATTTCTGAGCACTGGGCAAATGAAACTTTTTCTCCAATAGATGGCACTTCTCAGACTAAAAACAAAAGAGTATCCCATTGACTTCAACAGACCCAATCTCCTTTCTGGACTACCTGGTTTCTCACCAAAGCAAGCCAACAGTCAACTGTATTATAAGTTTTGAAGAAAGGAAATTTTACCATTGCATTGATCAATACAATCTATGATTCTTCAAACAAACATGCAGCTTGGCCAGTTTGAAAAACTGGACCCTCAGAAAGAAAGCAAAATGGAGGTTGGAATAATGCTCAGTTGGTAGAGGGTTTGCTGAGCATGTACAAACCCATAAGCCAGGCATGGTGGTGCACACATGCAATTCTGTCACTCAGGAGGCAGTGGCCACAGGATGAGAAGTCCTTCAACAGCCTGGACAAAAACATAAAAGAGACAGGAGAAAGAACAAAGTAGTGAGACCAGAAAACAGAATATGTCCTCTAAAAAGGACCTTCACCTTCCAGTGCTTCCGGGCTTCCAACCCTGGCAAGATAGAAAGATGCAGGCATATCACTAATGGTGGCAGAAGGACCTGAAGCTGTTGGGAGCCGACTCTTAGCCGAAGGCGGCTATCATCTTTACAGCCATCTCGAGACATATACCCTGACAAGAGACTTGTTTTCAACAGCCTGCAATAGCTGAGCACACTCTGATAAACATCTTGTTACACTGTTTAGTGCCCCCAGCTGCAATGTGCTCCTGGTATCCATGGCTACAAGGCAAGTAGCCTTGGATAGTGGCTTCAGTTGAGCTTGTCCACGGGGACAAGTCACGTGGTAAAGGGTATAAATACCCAGGATTTCCTTTCTAAGTGTGTGAGGAAAATATAGAGGAGAATATAAGATTTCCTTTCTATAAGTGTGAGGAGAATACAGAAGAAGAGAGGAGAATAAAGAAGAGACTTGAAGAGACTCGACCAGACTTTGTCTTGTATCTATCTTTTGCATCTCTCGCCCCTTTTTCGCTCTTCCTCTGTCCCCACTCTCTCTCTTACCCTGACCTGTAGACCAGAGCAACAGAATAGGCCATTACAAAAGTAGCAAAACTGGCTGATACAAAAGAAATGGCAGTTACATGAAGCTGTGTAGACTATCCAAGGACATAGTTTTTATCGTATCAGGACGCAGAGAAACTATCCAGCTCTGTATTCAGCTAAATAGAAAGAAGAGCCAAGTCTTTTATAAAATTCCACAGCAGAGAAGAAAGAAGAGGGTAGTATCGTCAAAATGTCCCACCTTGAAGAAAATCCTCAACGGGCTCTGTGACTGTGGATTTTCTGGCCAGTCTACATGCAAGGCCCACAGTGGCGGGGGATCATGTAAACAGGCATTTACCCAAATACATTTAAGCAGAATATAAATCTGTGGTCCACAAAAAAAACAGAACTTGGCTAATAACAACCCAAAGAAAATAATTACTATGATTCATTTCATAAGATAGCTGGGATAGGCAATAGAAGGAGTATCATGGTTAGTACCCGGAACAAACATTTCTCTTTACTGAAACTATTTGACAAGATTTTCATGCTAAAAGTCCCAGCCTGTATTGGAAGGCTTTTCCTAATAAAGCCTTGGCAACACTCAGGCTAGAGAAAGGATCTTCTACAGATGAACTCTGCCTCTGTCAACACTCTGTGACATTAGTTTCTGGAGAAGACAGGGACATCAAATGAGGAACTGAACTGAGTGAGAACAGACAGTACAGAGAAAGCATCTGTGTGCCATTGAACTTTTCTAGTAAGTAAACAAGGCCAAAGCATTAAGAAGAAAAGCATGTACAATCATGAAGCAAATCATGAAAACCACTCCTGGGTTGCCAGACAGTAGCAACTTCTGTGGCATGTGCTAGTCACATGACCACATGGTAGTTCTGAGGAATTAGTTTGCTGATATAGTCAGAGTAGAGAAAACTAGAGTGCTCCCAGAGCCACTGACACCAGGACATCCTACTATTCCTTTTCCTCCTTGGTTTTTTTTTTTTTTTTTTTTTTTT
>NW_021620181.1:11166-14111 GCF_004785775.1 Grammomys surdaster | reverse complement strand
TTTCCTCCTTGGTTTTTTTTTTTTTTTTTTTTTTTTGGTGGGGGGAGTCTTCTGGGAGAGGGTTTGGTTTGTTTTCTGTTTTTTGATACAGTCTCATGTGTAGCCTACCCTGGTCTCAGACTCTCAGCAGTCCTCATGCCTCAGCTTCCCAAGTGCAGGTATGAGATATTGTACCCAGCTTTATCGCACAGTTTTCGAAACATTTCTTTGGCTGACTTGTTTTCCAGTAGTACTGAATTGATTTGCAAAGGCGCCAGGTAACATCTGTAGGAGAAAGGAGGAAATGTTTGCGAGGGTCTTCCCAAAGGTATCTGTGCTAAGAACAAACTCCAGAAATGCCTTTTCCTACTTTGAACATGGCCTCTACACAGCATCCACTTTTGTAGTGGAGAGAAAAGGGCAGCTGTATGGATATTGGAGAGACAACGATTGATGGGTGATGTACTCCCTGAGGTCTGGGAGGCATGGCTATGGGTGTGTCTCAGCAATGGCTGTGTGTGAGTAGCAATATTCAGACACGGAAGGGACTTTTGGCACTAAAGTCAGAGAAGAATGTTGTTCATAGGGACCCCAAAATAAAGGCTTATCTAGTGTTATGGAAGCCAAGTGAAGGTTTCCCTAAGTTCAAGCCAGTGACCAGGTGAGTGGTATCTCATTTCTCCAAGTGGAATCTCCATATCCTCAAGAATGGATCCAGAAATGGACTTTGCTGGTGCAGATGTTCTGGATACCTCTAGCTATACACAATAACTTGGCCTAGTGAAAAATGTTATATAATTTCTTTTATTCACACAGATTCCTTAGTTAGCGAAGGTGAGTATGTAGGACATGTAACACACCCAGTCAGAGGCCTCCCATGAGTTCCTAGGTGTTGGGACAGGAGCCCAGTGGTAGAGTGCTTGTCTACAAAGCATAGGGTCCTGGGTTTGGTTCCTGGAAGGGAGTGGAGAGACCAACTGAGTTTTTGTGACTTGATCTCATGTGTGCTTGCTTTCCACTATAAGAAAATCATAACCTAGTGATAACTGCTATTTTATTCTGTATCTCTGTGTGGAAGATAAATAGAACTGATTTAAATTTGACTTCTTTCTAGAATGCTACTAAGATACTACATCCTCATTCCTGTCAGCTTCCAATTTCTAATTAGTGAAAAAAAACATCCAAACAACTGTTTATATATCACTGAATTTCTAAGCCCAATTCTCAGGAGCTAATCACTAAGGATTTTAATTTTCTTGACTCTGATTTTCTGTTTACAAGTGATGAATAATGCTATTACAATACTCACATATGCATTTGTTTATGTATGCTATGTAAATGGTGCTTTGTCTGCATGTACACTGTACATCTGCACCCCAGAAGACAGCGTCAGATGGTTGTCAGATGTAAGTGCTGGGAATTGAGCTCAGGTCCTTTGGAAGAGCAATGAGTGTCCTTAACCCCTGAGCCATGTCTCTACTCCATACCAGTTTGTTTTAGTCTCTTTCTGTTTGGTGCTGGGGCTTGAACCCACGGCCTCATGTGTGCCAGGCTCCATCACTAAGAGAGCTCCATATAAATAATCCATGTACCAAATTTGGAGTGGACATATGTTTTTATTCCTTGCTATACACCTAGGAGTGGAATTTCTGAGTCACATGGCAACTACATTTTCAAAGAACTAGTCCATAGTTTTACAAAGGGGCTTTCTTATAATGCCATTTGTAAAATCATTTTGCATTTGTAATAGCCGTGTATGAGGGAACCCGTCACACCCTCCTCAAAACATTCTCTTTCAGACATCTTCATATGTTTGGTGGGGTAACTTAGAAAAATTTGAATTTTCTTAATGACTATGCGCTCAGCTTTCCGTGTTCTCACTTCTATTTGTATATTCTGAAAGAAATATCTCTTTAACTCCTTCCCCTTATCCCTTCCTCTCTTTGCTCAAGTGTTCTACTAGAGCTACACTCTCTGTCCTCATTTTCCCATTTTAAAATTTGAGACTGGGTCGCACTAAGTGGCTGCGGTAGTCTTTGAACTCATGACCTCCTGCCTCAACATCCCCCAAAGCTAGAATTACTGACTTTAACCACTTGCCTGGCATCTTTTCTCATTTTTAAACAGGATTGTTTTTTTGGTTGAGTTTAGAGTTATTCATATATCCAAGGCAGACTGTAAAAGACAGAGTTTACAAATTGTTTTCCCAATCTGTATTGTCTTAAAAAAAAACAAACATTGAAAGATTTGATGTGTATGAGTGTTTTACCAACATGTATCTATGTGCATTTCACAGGTGTGGTTGGTGCCCATGGAGGTCAGAAGAGGAGATCAGATCCCCTTAAACTATAGTTACAAAAGGCTGTAAACTACCACATTGGTGCTGGGAACTTAATCTAAGTCTTCTGCAAGAGCAACAAGAGATGCCTGTTGTTGTTGTTGTTGTTGTTGTTGTTGTTGTTGTTTGCGGGGTGACTAAAAGAGTCCCTCTATGTACTGGCCTTGCACTCACAGAGATCAGCCTGACTGTGTCCTGCACACTGGGATTAAAGGTTGTGCTACCATGCCTGTCCTTGCAAGAGCTCTTAACCTTGGAGCCATCTCTCCAGCCCTTTCCACTGGCTCTTTCAGATAGCCCCATTATGCAACTTAGGCTATTTCCCAATCTGAGATCTTCTTGCCCCTTGCCTTGGCTTCTTGAGTTCTGGGTTTACAGGCATGCACTCTGCACCTGGGTCATTTTGCTTTCTTGACAATGTCTATATTAGTCTGTGAGGGCAATCATAGAAACTGTATAACCTCATTAGGGAGTGTAAAAATTGTTTTTTGCTTATTCATTATTTATTTATTTATATGGAAATAAAGTTTCATGTAATCCACCCTGGCCTCAAATATATATATATATCCAAGAATGGCAGAGAATTTGTAATTTTCCTACCTCAAACTCACTACATATATACATATAT
>NW_021620181.1:0-11066 GCF_004785775.1 Grammomys surdaster | reverse complement strand
TGTGTGTGTGTGTGTGTGTGTGTGTGTGTGCATGTGTGTATACATGTATATATAAAATCAAAAATGACAGAGAATTTGTAATTTTCCTACCTCTATCACCTAAATGCTTGCATTTCAGATATATACCACTATACCAGGCTAATATATAAGATTTAAAGGAACCTAATTCAGTCTATAACACTCTGCTCTTCAGACTTCTAAGTTCTCGTATATATTTTTTGACAGCCCCCAAATTCTTGTCCCATGTTACTACCAAACTCTAAATCCAAAGTCTTATCAAAATATAGGTAGGAGGTATGAAGTCACAATCCTGCAATTCCAGCATACGGGATTCTTGGGGAAAAATAATTACTTGTGCCTTGGAGTTAGAGACAGGTACAGGCAATTTATTGAGACACCCCCTCCAGGACTGGAAGTAATAGAAAGTAAACCTACCAAAAACCTCCAAAGAAAGCAAATATTAGAAAACCAAAAAGACTAAAAGGTTCAAATATTGAAAATCTGAAAGTCTACAAAAATTCTCAAATGCTATAATGCAGGAAATGAAAACTTTCAGGCACATGAGCCTCTTTAACATAAATTAAAATATTTTAATTACCTTTAGACTATGATTTGCTTATGTGATAAACCTTTCTTCCAGGAAAAAAAATGTCCTTTAAGATATACTTCTAAGTTACAGTTCTATTAGATTTTAAGGTACGGATGAGAAATGTCTTGAAAAATAATCCATTGACTGGGGAGATAGCTCAGGAGCACTGGCTGTTCTGACAGAGGACACAGGTTCAATTCCCAGCACTCACATGGGAGCTCATAACTGTCTGTAACTTCTGTTCCAAGGGTTCGTACAGACATATATATGTCAAAACACATAAAATCAAAAAATACATAAAAAATACATAAAATCAAAATTTAAAAAAAGAAAAAAAAAAGAGTGTTCATGGGTCAATTACCTGGATACCCAAAAATAGAAATCTTTTAATAGGCTCTCCTGTCAGGCGTCTGGTCACCTTGTTGGGCTGCATATCATCTAAGCAATAAGTAGTCGTGTTGTAGTACCGAAAGGAGTAGAGTCTACAGCAGGTCCAAGTGCATGCTGGAAAGGAAGTGAGGAAAGAACCTGGCGGGATGAAACGAAATTGGTGAATGAATGAAAAAATAGTACAGAGATAGGAAAATGTTAGCAGGATTTATGAGGGAGCCTAAAATTATAACGGTAGGATGCAAATCTAAGTAAAATGATGAGTCTTAACTTTTGTCATGTCAAAGGCGTTTTAAGGTATCTTAATAAACCCTTGGAGGCGGGGACTAAATATAATTCACACGACCCTTAGTTTGGAGAGCTCCTTGAATGAATGGCCTCCGTTCAGCTCTTTCCAGGGTCCTGACAAAAGAAAGCCTACTGAGGTTCAGCACAAAGCTGTGGTGCCTGAAAGAAGACAGCTGCAGCCTTGTGGCTCTGCCTTGGTGCTTGCTGCATTTGGCATGTTGCTGGCTCTCCCTGTGGATGCGCTCCTGCCCCTGGCACAGTAAGAGCCCTGTCCGGTGTGCCCCGTGGACAACTCAATGGCCCAGAGCACTACCTTCTGAGGACACAGCCACGCGCCCTAGAAAAACGTGCCTAAGGCCACGTTAGCGACAATCCCAGATCGATCCTTCAGGAGGCGACGGGTAAGGGTCCCCGGAGGCGGCGGGGCGACTCTAATGTCCGGGAAAGGGGTTCGGCTCCGGGCCTCTCGCAGAGCCTTCCTGAGGCTGAGACTCCTCCGCCTGCGCCTGCAACCTCTCCAGGCCGCCCTGGGCTCCTCTGCCCCGGACTCAGGGCTCCGTGTGTGAGGGGCCGCGTTACGAGTGGACGCTCCGAAACGCGACTCTGCCTCTTTGCCGGGTTATCAGCGTTGCCCGGAGCCTCAGGCTTCCCAGCCCTACCCTGTGAAGTACACTGCGGTCGTCCGAAACTGCGGGACTGCGGGAAGGACCAGTGAGCGCGGAAAGCCGAGCGCCACACATGGGAGGCGGGGCCTCGGGGCCAAGCCACACGCCGAGGGCGGAGCTTAGGGCGCAGGAGGCGGAGCCCGGATGTGGAGCAACAGCCTGTGGGCGGGGCTTGGCGCTGCAGTCCCCTGCCAAATCCTGGTGGATAAACTTAAAAAAAAAAAAAACGTGCGGGGGGCGGAGCCCGGCCGTTCAGTGGTCAGCTAGGGGCGGGGCTTAGAACTGCCAGATTGTAGCTCCCTGACTGAGGCCAGTGCCCAAGCTTTTTGTTTTTTGATTTTTGTTTTTGCCAAGGCTAGTTGCTCTTAGTGAAAGCTGGGGAAGGCGGAGCTGGAGGTGCTACTTTCCGACTCCTCTCTGCAGGCTCTGACCAGAGGGATGGATACCTCCCCAAGTGCACCACATTCCCACCCAGCCGAGCTCCAGAAATTCGCGGGGACTCAGAGGGTCATGGTTGAGGTCCCCCAGTGGGGTTTGGAATGTGCGGACCCTAGTGTGGGAGGCGGATGGAGAATTGGCTCGGTGGTTAAGAGCACTTGTTCTTGCAAAGACCCTGGGTTTTATTCTCAGCACCCACATGGAGTCTCAGCTAGGGTGGAGGGAATGGGAGGCAGGATGCGATGTTGCAGCGAGGTAGTGGCAAAGCAGAGAGATATGGGAGCCGTGACGTTTGTGGTGAGGGTAGGATGGTTGTGATGGGAAATGTTGAAAATGATCTTTATTTTCAAAGTGGTGTGATAGAAAGGTCGTATGTCAAAAGAGCGATGGGCTGTGAATGTTGCCCTCAAGACTGCTGGAGAACCTATGACACCAAATCTTATAGGGGTTTGGTTCTGTTCCTTTTCAGGCAATATACATACAAAATAAGAAATTAATAGAGGAGAAATTGGGGCTGGCAAGATAGTGTGGTAAAGACGCCTGCAACCAAGCCTCTTCTGAGTTTGGTCTCAGAATCCACATAGTGGATTTAAAGGACTGTCTCCAATAAGCTGTCCTCTGTCTCCACCTTAGACCCATGGCACATGTGCATACACACACACACACACACACACACACATACACACACTCGAAGAGACACATAAACGAATGAGTGGGTTTTTAAGTTTAAAATACAAAACAAAGCAAAGGAAACTCTGTCCTTGCTTTCCTGAATGCAAACAGTAGTTCTTGGTCTACCAGCGGAAGTTTGTGCAATAATAAGACTTTAGGCTATTTTAATTAAGGTAAAATAAGAAATTATAATCTGGGGTTGGAGAGATGGCTCAGCAGTTAAGAAGAACGACTGCTCTTCCAAAGAATCCAAGTTCAATTCCCAGCACCCTCAGGACTGCTCACCACTGTCTGAATTTCAGTACCAGGGTACCAGTATCACCTTCTCACATACATACATGCAGGCAAAACACCAATGCACATAAAATAAAAATAAATAAATCGTTAGAAAAAAATATAATCTATCATCTAACTCATACTATTTTGTAACAAAATATTTTGTAACAATAGCTAGTGTAAAGGTTGTTTTAGAACATGGATAGAGCCAGCCTGATCTACGTAGTAAAGACCCTGTCTCAAAAAGCAAACAAGGAAACTAGAGAGATCATGGCTCAGCAATGAAAAGCCATGCTGCTCTTGAAGAGGATCAGAGGTCATTTCTGGACCCATGACACATGGCACACAACCCTGTCACTCTAGTTACAGAGCACCTCAATACTTCTGGCCTTTCTCAGTACCAGCATGTGTGTACACACACCCACACAATGCTTGTACAAATGTATGTGATTAAAACACACACCCACACACATGCTTGCACAAATGTATGTGATTAAAACACACACCCACACACATGCTTGCACAAATGCATGTGATTAAAGCTAAGGAAATGAAGAAAAACTCTTGTCAAAGGGGAAAATCGTGTTTTACAACATTTTTATTTGGGAACCATAACTTCTTAAAGTGAATTACCAAGCCAGTTTTAAAACCCTACCAGTGAGCTTGCTGGCCTGGTTATATTTTGCATTTGAATGACTCTTTCACATTTAGAGGGTATGCACAATTATAATATTCTTAAATTTATAGTGGTCTCTTAAAAACTTTTTAGTGTCTATTATTTTATGTTCATAGGTGTTTTTACCTTCATGTGTATCTATGCACCATGTGCGTTCAGTGCACAGAAGGCCAGAAGAAGGCATTGGGTCCCTGGAAGTAGAATTATAGATACTTGTGAACTGCCAAGTAAGTGCCAGGAATTGAACCCAGGTCCTCGAGATGAGCAGCTAGTGCTCTTAGGTGCTAAACAATCTCTCCAGCATCCTGTAAAAGTCTTCTGGGAAATATTGGTTCATTGATTTATGCAGGCCTTCCATACGTTGCCATATTTCATTCAATAAAAATATAAAAACCCATTTGTTAACACTCCAGCTACTAAGTATTGATTGATAAGATGTCAGAGTCACCAGGTAGGTAACAAAATGTTTTCAAAATGCTAAAATTTTCTGAATAGCCACATTGACACAGGCAGCAAACATTATCAGTGATTGTGTTTGAAATGATAAGGTCATTTCTACAATTGCAGAGAAAATGTTGACCAGTGTTGAGCCATAAATTACCATAGGTTGTCAGTTTGATGTTTTTAAGTTAAAAGGATGTTCAGAGAGGAAAAGCTCTATTCTTGACAGATTTCATGTTTCCATTAAATCTGAATTGGTTACCAAGCTGTTCACTCTATCATCACAGTGATAGAATCCTGTTAGGTGTTTTCTTTACATACTTTACATATATTCTAGAATTTCAGTCTTGAGCTAGACAAAATAAATCGATCCCTTCTTCCAAAGTAATGATAAAGCATAAAAGCATCTTATCAAGCAGCTCTTGAGTGGCACCGAGAATTGCTGCAGGCATGTTGATGCTAGCCTTTAATCCCAGCCCTTGAGAAACAGACAGAGGCGAATTTCTGTGAGTTCCACGCCAGACAGGGCTACACAGTGAGACCCTGCCAACAACAATAATAATAATAATAATAATTATTATTATTATTATTATTATTGGTGTTATTTGTAAAAATAACTTTTATAAAAATTATTATAAACAACACTGAAATTATAGGTGATTATTATATTAATTCTTATTTCTAATAAAGTTGTATAGTTCATTTTGAGGCTGGTTCTAAAAGGCTTTATAATGTTTTCATTAAGAAACTGCTCTTGCAACCCTGAACACTAGGACAGATACTCCTTCTGATGTTTTCTTACCACTTGTGAGTCAAGATTGATCTGACACTACCGGAACACTGAACAGCTTCTTCTTGAGACATCACACTCACCTGTCTGATTGGCAGCATCTGGGATTCAGGCCTATGAGAGAGAGAGTGGGAATGTGAGTTTGGAACTTACAGTGAGGAGGCAGAACTCCCAGTGGATCGCTGCACATGAGGAGAAGGCGGCTTCTGAGACGATGTGCACAGGCGCACATAAGGGACGCTCAGCATTAGTAGTTGGTTTTTGGAACGCAGTCAAAGGTGTCATGGTGATGTCAGTGGAGTATGGCAAGAGCTCTGGGAATTGAAAGCAACAGACTCAGCTGCCTGTCACACCAATTACAGAGACACATGGTGGTGACAGGCAGAGAAAGGGCAAGCAGTGTGGTTGTATTAGGAGGTAAGGGTAAAGGGGCTCAGTGACTACAAGTCCATCACCAGGACACTGATCTGAACTTCAGTTTTATATAGAGGGAGTGTGTAAAGAGTATGACTAAGCAGGCTTGGTCACCGTGTGACCTGGTTGGTCCTTATCTCTGTGGTCTGGGTGACCATAATCTGAGCTCTGCTTCCATAGGACATGTAGAATCTCTCACTGTCTTTGAGGCACAGCTGTTCCTGGAATTCAAGATAATTACAGATTGAAAACGATGTCTGGAGACATTCAGGCACCCTTTCAGAGTCCAGAACAGGGCATCATGAAAGCTGTGATAAGATACTTCTGTTTCTTGAACTGTTGGAGACAGGTTAGGTAGCCTTGGTCTTTAAACAGATATTTCTTTAATACTTAGCATCCCTAACTCTGAGATAAAGCATGTGATGGTGAAGTGTGCAGAGTAAGGGGGACAAATGCAAATGAAGGTGGAGATGCCAGGCTTTTGTTGCCTTGGGCGCTCAAAGAATGAGTCAATACTTTATAGCATAAGCACTTACTAGGTACCTGTGACACTAATAGTAACTTACTTACTTACTTACTTAAATATTAATTACATTCATCAAGATTCATTAAGTAAATTACTTAGCTAATCATATTTAATTAATTTTCTCTTTGAAGGACAATGTCTCTATGTAGTCCTGGCTGTCCTACATCTTTTTATGTATTCCAGGCTTTCCTTGAACTCACAGGGATCCAACTGCCTCTGCTTCTTGAGTAGTGAGAATAAAGATATGAGGTACCATGCCTTCTAGGCTTAGATTTTTTCAAAACCTACTTTAAGGATGGTTCCTAAATGCTTCAACCTCCCTTCTAGCCCACTGCCCACCAGAGGTAGGGGAAAGAAAGGTTAATAGAAAACAGGGTTATGGATCTGTTTAGAAATAGTTCATTGGGGTGATTACAATCTTTATAGTCAGCAGTCCAGTCCACTCAGCACATGCCAGAGGCAAGTCAGTAGCACTGGCTCCATCCAGAAGAAACCTCGAGGCTCTGCCAGCTGATCAATTGACAAGAGTCAGTGGAAGCAGCAAGAAACATCTGGAATATCACCAGAAGTTCTTTGATGCATTTCTCTCTCCAAAGTCAAGAAAGAAATGCACCAATACAAGAGCGATCTCAGTGAAGACCAGCTTCAGGGAAGCCCAACAAAGGACAGCAAAGAGTTGCAAGGTGAACCAATGCCAGAGCAGCATCCACTGACTGTTGGGTTACACTTATACTCATGCCAAACATTACGTGTCTTCTCAAGCTCCACTCCAGAAAAACATCACATGCCATTTCACCAGACAGCTTCCAGAAAAACACCACATGTCTGTTCTCAGCAAAACATTCTCTCATAAGACAGTTTCCAGAAAAACACAAATGAGTCTCCAATGAAACCAGAAATTTCCACTTCAATGACTAGCCTTCAAAATATATTTTTAAAGAAAAGTAAACTGAGTATGTTGGCACAGGCTAGTAATCCTAACACTGAGAAGACTAGGTCAGGAATATTCTAAGTTCAAGTTTAACGTGAGCTACAGAGAGATGCCTCCCTGGAAATTGTAATTGTATAGTGTGTGAATGACACCTCAATACATAATTTTTATGGTCTCTGTATGCCATTAATACAGATGTTAACTGTAGTGATATTGATGCCATTAGTTGAGATCTCACTGTTTACTGGAGGCTTTACAGCATTGTTTCTAATTCTTCCTGGAGCATTGCAAGATAAGCATGGGTACAAGAATCAAATAACTATAGGCCGATGAGTTGTAAAATCCCTTAAAGTTTCACATATTGATGTTAAACCCCTCAAGTCTAAATTAATAGGGTGAGCTTCTGAATTGTCAGAAACTCCCAGTAGGAGGCGCACTGTGCCAAATTATGTGAGGTTAGTAACATTCACAGATTTGTTAGGCCACGTTTTTTACTTTGAAAATGATCAGCTAGAAGCAGCCTATCATATTCATGTTCTGCTTTGAAATATGTGCCTGATATTCCACTAGAATTCACGTTTTGTGTTTATCTTTTCATTTTCATAATTGGAAGGCTGTTTTGTTGTTACTGGTGGGTTGTTTTGGAGGTTGGCAGAGTGCTTGCTCCCCATATGTGAGGTCCTGGATTCAATCCCAGCACTGAAGAAAAACAGTTGTACTTGAAAACATGTTTTTGATCCTCAATAGCGTTTATCTATATGTGTTTAAATTTATGCTATATAAAATAATGGATATGGAATAATGAGTTCAAAGAAACAGTAACTCCGTTCTATTTTTTTTTAACTTGTAAAGAAACCTAATAGCCTATTTTACTTTTACCTCATTGTAACTTCCTCTTAAACATTTGTGTCCTAGTTTCCTTTCTGTTGCTGTGATTAACCGCTCTGACCAAAATCAGCCTAGGGAAGAAAGGTGTGTTTGGCTTATATGACTAGGTCACATCCATCTTTCAATGAAGTCAAGGCAGGGAGGAACCTGTAGGGAAGAACGATGGAGGAATGATGTTCCAGCTATGCTCTGCTAGCTTCTTTGTCCAGCCCAGGACCACCTGCCCAGGGAATAGTGCCGCCCACAGTGGGCTGGGCTCTAATATATCAATTAAGATAGTGAAGACAAATTCTCATATGCCTGTCCACATGCCAACTTATAAAGCTAATTACTCAGTCGAGACTTTTTTTTGAGGTCTTCTAGGCAGTGTCAAGTTCACAGTTATTAATAACTAGAACAATACTCCTCCTTTTCTTTGTGTCAAATGTGGGTCTTTCAGGCCTGACTGTTCTGTTAAGAATGTTACATCATTGAGCATGGTAGACCACACCTTTAATCTTAGCACGAAAGAGACAGAGGCAAGGAAATCTCTTTGAGTATGAGACCAACCTGGTCTACAAACCAGGTTCCAATATATCCTGGAGTACACAGAGAGACCCTGAGTCAACAAAAAAAAAATGAAAGAAAGAGAGAAATGAAGAAATCAAGAGAGAAATGAAGGAAGGAAAGAGGGAAGGAAGGAAGGAAGGAAGGAAAGAAAGAAAGAGTAAAGGAAGGAAGGAATAGCGATGGTTTGAAAGAAAATGGCCCCCATAGGCTCATAAGGAGTGGCACTATTAGGACATGTGGCCATGTTGAAGGACATGTGTCACTGGGGGAAGGCTCTGTGGTTTAAGATGCTCAAGCCAGGCCTAGTGTGGCATTCTTTTCCTCTGGCCTGCTGATCCAGATGTAGAACTCTTGGCTCCTTCTCCAGCAACTTGTCTGTCTGTGTGCCACCATGCTTCCTGCCATGATGATAGTGGACTAAACTTCAGAACTGTAAGCCAGCCTCAGTTAAATGTTTTCCTTTCTAGGAGTTGCATGGTCATGGTGTCTGTTCACAATAAAAGAAATCCGAAGAAAGAAGAATGGAAAGAAGGAAGAAAGGAAGAAAACTACATGACCAAAGCATTCCTTCCTTCAATAGCGTTTTGAATGTAAAGGTAGTAGTCATTTGTATAAAAATTTTCTATACCAGTGTAGTATCTAACATTAAGATTTAACTTTAAGCCATTTTGCAATATCTTGTATTTTGAAATATTTTAGGAATACA
Source organism: Grammomys surdaster (assembly GCF_004785775.1). Lineage (NCBI taxonomy): Eukaryota > Metazoa > Chordata > Mammalia > Rodentia > Muridae > Grammomys > Grammomys surdaster. Next base: position 1,827 of record NW_021620181.1, on the reverse strand, counting down.
TTCCAATCGAAATAATCCAGTTAGATTATCACCTAAATAAAAATCAAGATATTTCATGATGGGCCTGATGGCATGTGACTTTAGTCCCTGCATTCAAGAGGAGAATCAAACACATTGACCTCTGAGTTCTAAGCAACATAGCAAGTTTCAGGCCAGCCAGGGCTGAAGAATAAGACCCTTTCTCAGAAACACATTTCATGGTGCAACACTTTTCTTTCCTTATAAGAGGTGTGGTTATTGATTTTTATTTTCTGTTTTACTGAATAAAAAAGAAGTTGGCTCTCAATCACTCAATTAGTTTTACAGCAAGTTTTATTTTTGAAAAGCCAGTATTATGGTGTAGTTCAACTTTAGTGTTGCAAGAAATATTACAAATGATCAGCAGTTTCCTGAACTACACCCAGCTGCTCTCTGCCCTGAGGTCTTGCTGCCTCTTGACTAGCCCCAGTCGGCAGTCTTCCTTTCTCTGGTTTGCCTTCCTCAGAGCCGCCTGTACCTTCTCAGCTGTCCACCCCCTGTGTTTGGCCATCTCTAATCCCAGTAACCCAGTAAATCAAAACTCTAGAAGCATATAGAAATCAGTCAGATTTATATATCAATAAATTCTCAATTCACAAAATGCCCACAGAATATATTCAGGGGTCAATTGATAATGATACATGCTGCCCACCTAGATTCAACAGGTTACCTCAATTATTCTATCCTTATATGGTATTATAGCTACCTGTGGCTATTTAAAGCCCTGTGGGATCTGAATTGTCGTGTTTGTCCTCCATTTCCCTTCCCTTCACTTATGTTACTTGCTGTCTCTGCAACTTTTTGCCCCGCCTCCCTTTTCCCTGTCCAATCACAGGCCGCTTGTTTTATTAATATGTAAACTAATCGGACAGGGTAAATTCTGCTGCATATCACCATTTCTGTTTAGATTTTAAAAAAAGCTACTTTTCTTTCAAATATTATTTGAGCGCAACTCTTGCCATGCTCTCAAATCTCCTCTCTCAATGTAAATAACCTGGGTTGGCTATGAGAGTACAAGTAGTCTTTCAACCCTGTTAGAACTCCGAGAATGACCAACATTAACTGAAAATATATAGGAAGTCCAAGACAGCTTCCAGAACTGAGACAAACTGTAGAGACAGCTGCCTACCTATCCAGCCCCAGTAAGTCGGGAAGCTGGAGCGTCAGTCTTCAGCTTTCTGGCCCAGGATCATCTGACAGATCGTTGAGAAACAGGAATTATTAAAGACTAGCCTATTCTGTCTTGTCAGAACTAAGTTGTCCTAACCTGTACATGTGTCTTCTCAAGGACCATACAGGTCTGCAGGAGAAATATGCAGTTTCTGCCCAGTGGCCACCTAGCTGCAATGTCCCACCTCACCAGGAGGCATAGATGCTCAGCTGCTTCTTTGAATTCATGAATGGGAAGCTCTTAGGAGCAGATTTGTCTTAAAGAGAAGTGAATAAATAACATTAAATGTCACATTCTGTGGATTTCTGACAATTTTGAAAACCAATTATCTATGTAAAGTAATCTGGACTGTTGTCTGTTAATTACCCTCAGCTATTCCTGATTAAACTATCTGAAACTCTCTAACAAGAAGCTCAAAGCCATGAATTTGCTATTTTTCCATTAACTCACAGGCTTAAACATCTCAGATGAGTTTTTAATAACAGGTGTAGAAGGACAGGGTCTAAGCCTTGTACTTTTAAATTTGTTGTATCAATAGAAGAAATTAGACCAGTGATACCTTGATTCTGCATCAAAATAAATTCTGTACCAAAAAAAGGAATTATGACTTCAACTTAGTAACTATTGTAAAGATTTCT
>NW_021620180.1:0-5018 GCF_004785775.1 Grammomys surdaster | reverse complement strand
GGGCATCAAGTAAGGGATGGGGTTGCTATCCCACAGGAAACTCTAAATCATAATTGTTCCTGTCTTAAAGAACTGCAAAGACAAAACTGGAGAAAAGCCTGAGGAAAAGAAGGTCCAGAAACAGGCACATAGTAGGACCCAGTTAAAGGGGAGCCACCAAGGCCTGAATATTACTGAGGCAATGGAGTGCACACAAAAAGGGGCCTATCATGACTGGCCTCTGAAAGACCCAATAAGCAGCTGAGTCAGATGCAAAATATTTACACCCAATCAATGGACAGAAGCTGCTGTCCCCTGTGGTTAAATTAGGAAAAAGCTGGAAGAAGCCTAGGAGGAGGGAAACCCTGTAGGAGGACCTACAGTCTCAATAAACCTGAACCTACCCAGAACTCTCAGACTCTGGATCACCAAACAAGCAGAATAAAGCAACTGATATGAGGTCGTCAAAACATACACAGTAGAGAACTGCCAGGTCAAGTTCAGTAAGAAAAGATGGACCTAACCCTCAAGAGGACCCCATGGAGTGGGGAGGTTTGGGGTTTGGGGGTTGGAAAGGTTGAGGACATCCTCATGTAGACAGATGCGGGGTAGATTGGGATATGAAACAGTCAGAGGATGGAAAGGGAGGGGGATGAAATCTGGAGCATAAAAAAAAAAATCAAATCACATTACAAAAAGAGTCAAGAGTTACCAATCAAGTATTTATTCATAAGAAATTAATATTCAAAACAGGCTTTAAAAAAAGGTTAATATAAGCTGTGAAACACATTAGCAAAAATGAAAATCAATAACAGGAATCATAATATCCCAATGGTGGTATGACAATCACCTCATTCCCTCTCAAGGGGTTTTACAAGACATAGAAAAAGACCCTGAATCAGCCTGGCTGTCTCAATGGCTGCATAGTTTGGGCCCTTTCACATTGTGGAAATGATCTATGAGGAAGGAGATTCATCCAAAGAAATCTGTGGCTGTTGAGGAGGGAGCTCAGCAGGGGGCTCCTGAGGTGGCAACTCATTCTGCAGGAGGCTCTCCTGCTGGGATGTGGCCAATTCCAGCTCTCTTGCAGCTTCTGAGACCTGGGAGAGGAAGGCAGTTATTAAGACACAGGCTTGGTGGGGACATGCATGTCAGATGTCAGCTGCTGCCTCCCACCACCTCAACTAGACTTCAACATTGATCTTTTAACTGAAACCCTTGCTGCTAAATCTGCAAGCAGGGCAAAATATCAAACAAAGCTCACAAACACATGGGCTAACAAGCTGCCACTCAAGACTTCTATCAGTGCAAACCAAGACCTGGCCAATGGGAAGAGACCTCATTGGGCTGCAGGAGAAAGGAGAAGGCCACATGCCACCCAGACCACAGAGAGTGAGAAACACTCATTTGACATTTGCATTAGGCTTTACTTTCTGCAAGGTGATGCCTACCTGGGAGGTCACATGACCCCTGCACAACTCCTGTCGCAAGACATAGAACTTTCTCAAAGCTCTGCTTAGCAACCCTCCTATCATGAGGACATGCAAGAGTGTGACGTGCCATTCATCTGTTACCCTTACTAGACTGCAGCTTCAAGCAGAGAAGCAAGGTACACTTGCCAATATTTCGGTGTCTCCCAAGAGTTGAAGTTTCCAGAATACTTGTGCATACACAGAGTAATGAACATCTACATTCCATGAAGTGGGTGGCTGTTTGAGAGTGTAGATATAAAAGATGGTGGATGAATGCAAATATGGATCCAATGGGCAAATGACATCAGACAGTGTTAGTCTGAATAAGTTGCTTGTCCCTACCTGATGTTGCTGTTTCTGGAGGTTGCTGGTCTTCTCCTGTTCATCTTCAACATTCAGGTTCAAGGCAAACAAGTACTGTTGGAGGAGGTACCAATCAGCCTTCACTTCCTTGTAATCCTGCTTCACTTTGACCAACAGATGACTGCAACAGGAGCCGACTGTGCAGGTTTCTGGAAACACACTCTGCATATTAAGATCCTGCAGCCTCCTCCTGTAATTCCTACTTATAGGTTCCATTACCCCACCAGGACCCAGGTTCCCATGAGGACCTAGTACAATACATTTCAATATATCCATGACAGCTGCACAAACAGTAAACAGCCAATACAGGCAAGAATAAATCAAGCTTCACTCCAAACACTATTAAGGCTCCATGTCTTTCTAAAAGGAAAAGGTATCTCCATCTTTCTATCCAAAAGAAAGCGGTATCTCCATGAGAACCAAACGCATTGGGGCAACATCAAGTAGTAGGGGACAAATACCCTAAAGGGTTGGTCAGGAGAACTAAGGGGAGGATATTTTATCCCTGGTTCCACCACATTCAACTCTATAAAAACCTGCATGATCCCCAGAGGTCCAGCACATTGCATAATAACCCTCTCATGAGCTGAATCACTTTTCAATCTTGAGGCTGTTGAGGATGCTTGGATAACATTGGGAGGGGTAAACTTCTCTTGCAGACTTAGGAAAACTGAGGTCAATAGGCCAAAGTTACATTGATGGCTAAAAAGCAGAAGGGATAGATATAGACCTTCAGATACTCTAGTCCAGACACAAAGGAATGCAGAAATGGTGATTCCACAACTGGTAGCCTCCATGACCAGTACTTACCTATAGAAGTTAATCTTCTTCTTGTGCTCCTGGAAGTTCTCACAGAAGTCAATGTTCTCCATCTCTAATTTGTGCAGAAATGACATGACCATCTTCTCTTTTGACTTCAATTTTTCATACAGTGGATTTGGCCTGTGATAGGGTCTGGCCCCAGGAAGACAGAACTCCATGAACATGGGCTTTTAGGAACAAATGAACTCAGGCTGCGTCCTGTCCTACCTCAATCCCAGAAGGCCATCTTCTTCATTCTACATACTGAGATCTTTTCCAGCTTTGGAAACTTGTTATCCTGGCCCAGGACAGCAGAAGTTAGGCATCCAGATGGAGGTTGCCCTGGCTCCCTGTGTTCACTCAGCTGGGCTGAACTGGAGGTCTAGCAGCTTATGCTCTAAAGAGACTAGGCCACAGGTCCTTGACCACCAAAAACCTGTGATTATATACTTCCTACTTTCAAAACAGGGAATCTAAATCCTGAATAACTAATGGTGTAGAGATATTCATTGTACATAATTCTGGAGATGAGACCAGACATCAACACAGTTTTCTAGTCTGCCAAAGAGCTACAAATGTACAGACAAATGGCACCACACAGGCAATGAACAGTGCTGTTTAAAGTAGGGGCACTCAGACCTCAGTACTCACATAACCTTTAAACTGTTATACAGGTAAATCCACAGGACAAAACACAGAACCCTAGTTCGCAAAGAGTGGAAGGAAATATATACCTACTATATGTCTGCACATCCATATGCATGTGTACACAAACAAGCACACAGACAAGGAAAAAGAAAAGGAAACAGAATCAGAGAATGAGAAAGAGAGAGATACAGCATTGGAGAGAGAACAATCCGAATGAGAAGAAATTCATTCTGCATTACTGACTCAGAGTATAAGGCACACAGACAAAGAGGAACAGGCATAAGCTTCAGGCCTTCTAGTCAAGCACTGAGATGAACAGTGTGGGACCAGCTGCTGCTAGGACTTTCCAGCCCTCAATTAAGAGCCAGTTAAGTACAAAGTGTCACCACAAACTCACTGCATTTCTCAAGGACTTTCCAAATGCATGCTGGGCATTCATTCACTAGCCACTGCCTCCATCCAGAATTCTTTACTCAGACCACAAGTTCAACATTTCAATTGGAGAAAGCAAAAGTGTCCGCTTCCCTTCTTGCTCCTGACCAAGCTCCAGGTTCAGCCTCTCCTCTAAGAAGCACTTAGAAATATAATGTTGGGCCCAGGGTCTCTGTGGAGGTATTGCTTCCCAGAACTCACAACCTTAAAAGGATAAGATGAGGGTGACATTGCAGATGTAAGACTGACACCAAAGAGTTTGGAGCAATGAGTACCTCTTGTTCATGGATCCCTCTGTGACATAGATCAAGCGGTCTCTCAGTTCCTTTCTTTCCTAGGTACTGAGCTCCAGCTCTTTGGTCAGACTCTTTTCCTCCTTCTTAGTGTGTTTCTTACTTAGGACACTTGCAGGGGATGATGACTGTCTCCCAGCCTCTGTAGGCAGAAGAACATAAGTAAATTGCCAGAAGAGAATGCAGAGAGTGTAGAGAGAACACCCTGTGCTTAAAGAGAAGGAGAGCATGCCTGGAAACCAGTGACACCACAAACAGTTTGGTCCAGGCATTAGATGCCTCCTAAGTGAATCTCAGCTCTCCCATCATTCTATAGAGACCAGGAGAGAAATGCAGCCAGGTGTTTCCTCTGTCTCCCACACATGCTCATGATGACCATAGAGGTAGCTTCTCCACAAGTATTGTCACCTTTACAGGGTGCTATTTGACATTAGATACCTCATTCCTGAGGTTTCACAAGGCATATGATACATTAACTACGCATTGAAACTTGAATGCTTGAAGACTCTCAGATCTCCTACCCTGTTGCTCAAGGTCCAGTATTTGGATTAAAAAGTCATGCAGTGTGACACCATGGTCAACACACTGAGCAATTCTCTCTATGGAAACACCAGACATCACAGAAGTGGCAATAAGATTCATTGTCTGAGTGTATTAACACTGACAGGTTTTGGTTACACTATAGAAATGCCTGCCACACACACTGGGTGATAAATAATGCTACAGTGTGTACTTTCAGGGTGAGGATGTCAGAGGAGTTCTGAGAACATAAGATCATGGTCAGAAGCACAATTTTTTCTCTGGTACAACTGTTAGATAGCCACTGAAGCTAAAAGAAAAAATAGCCAAAGGAGTGAAGTGCAGTGATGCTGTTCCCTAAATTTGCATAGGTTAGACCCTCTGTAACTCTTTATGGTTTCATTTTGTCCCAGTGGAACAGCCATAATACTCAGTCAAAATAAAGACTTGGTGTTTGAAAATACCTACTTTGGCCTTGCCATCACCTGCCTTTAGGAATGGAGAAACTAAT
>NW_021620179.1:0-1714 GCF_004785775.1 Grammomys surdaster | reverse complement strand
TATTTTGGAGAAGGTACCATGAGGTGCTGAGAAAAAGGTATATTCTTTTGTTTTAGGATGAAATGTTCTATAGATGTCTGTTAAGTCCATTCGGTTCATAACTTCTGTTAATGTCAAAGTGTCTCGGTTTAGTTTCTGTTTCCATGATCTGTCCATTGCTGAGAGTGGGGTGTTGAAATCCCCCACTATTATTGTGTGAGGTGTAAGGTGTGTTTTGAGCTTTAGTAAAGTTTCTTTTATGTATGTAGGTGCCCTTGCATTTGGGGCATAGATGTTCAGAATTGAGAGTTCACCTTGGTAGCTTTTTCCTTTGATGAGTATGAAGTGTCCTTCCTTATCTTTTTTGATTAATTTTGGATGGAAGTCGATTTTATTTGATATTAGAATGGCTACTCCAGCTTGTTTCTTGGGACCATTGGCTTGGAAAACTGTTTTCCACCCTTTTATTCTGAGGTAGTGTCTGTCTTTGTCACTGAGGTGTGTTTCTTGTATGCAGCAAAATTCTGGGTCTTGTTTGTGTATCCAGTCTGCTAGTCTGCGTCTTTTTATTGGGGAATTGAGACCATTGATGTTAAGAGATATTAAGGAAAAATGATTGTGGCTTCCTGTTATTTTTGTTATTAGAGGTAAAGTTATGTTTGTATAGTTATCTTCTTTTGGGGTTGTTGGAAGATTACTTCCTTGCTTTTTCTAGGTTGTAGTTTCCCTCCTTGTGTTGGCGTTTTCCATCCATTATCCTTTGAAGTGCTGGGCTTGTGGAAAGATATTGTGCAAATTTGGTTTTGTCATGGAATATCTTGGTTTCACCATCTATAGTGATTGAGAGTTTTGCTGGGTATAGTAATCTGGGCTGGCAATTGTGTTCTCTTAGGGTCTGTATGATGTCCGTCCAGGCTCTTCTGGCTTTTATAGTCTCTGGTGAGAAGTCTGGTGTAATTCTTATAGGTCTGCCTTTATATGTTACTTGACCTTTTTCCCTTACTGCTTTTAGTATTTTTTCTTTGTTTTGTGCATCTGATGTTTTGATTATTATGTGACGGGAGGTATTTCTTTTCTGGTCTAGTCTATTTGGTGTTCTGTAGGCTTCTTGTATGTTTATGGGCATCTTGTTCTTTAGGTTAGGGAAATTTTCCTCAATAATTTTGTTGAAGATATTTACTGGCCCTTTAAGTTGAGAATCTTCATTCTCATCTATACCTATTATCCTTAGGTTTGGTCTTCTCATTGTGTCCTGGATTTCCTGGATGTTTTGAGTTAGGAGTTTTTTGCATTTTGCATTTTCTTTGACAACTGTGTCAATATTTTCCACCGTATCTTCTGCATTTGAGATTCTCTCTTCTATCTCTTGTATTCGGTTGGTGATGCTTGCGTCTACAACTCTTGATCTCTTTCTTAGGTTTTCTATCTCCATGGTTGTCTCCCTTTGAACTTTCTTTATTGTTTCTATTTCTAGTTTCAGATCCTGAATGTTTTTGTTTAATTCCTTCTTTGTGTTTTCTTCCATTTCTTTAAGGGATTTCTGTGATTCCTCTTTAAGGGCTTCTATCTGTTTACTTGTACTCTCCTGTATTTCTTTAAGGGAGTTACTTAATTCCTTCTTATAATCCTCTATCATCATCATGAGAAGTGATTTTAATTCTGAATCCTGCTTTTCAGGTGTGATGGGATGTTCAGGGCTTGCTATATTGGGAGAACTGGGTACTGATGATGCCAA
>NW_021620178.1:0-2980 GCF_004785775.1 Grammomys surdaster | reverse complement strand
ATTATTGCTGAATCCATGGATTTGGGTAGGAACAATAGAGAGAAAAAATGTCAAAGATATTGACAAAAAAGGATAACGCTGACGTACCAGTGAGTCCTGGAGAGAGGGTTTTAGGGTTTGGAAAATCTTTACACATACCCTACCTCATGTGTTTGAGACAGAATCTCATGATGTAGTCCTGGCTGGCCTAGACCTCACTATGTAGACTAGGGTGGTCTAACTCACTGAGCTCAGACTGCCTCTGCCTTCTGAGTGTTGGGATTGAAGTTAATATCCTACCTGGCCCTACAAAAGCTTCTAAAAAAAAATTCTGCTGGGCATGGTGGTGCATGTCATAGAGGCAGGTGAATCTTTTGAGTTTGAGGCCAGCCAGGTCTACAGAGTGAATCCAGGATAGCCAGGGCTACACAGAGAAATCCTGAATTCCTGTCTCAAAAAACCCAAAAGGAAAAAAATTATTTTGTGTGTGAATATTTTGCCTGCATGTGTGTCTATGTATCACATGCAAGCTTGGAGGTCAGAAAAAGCCATTGGAGGCCCTGAGGTTGAACCTGCAGTCTCTCTGTCTCTGTCTCTCTGTCTCTCTCTGTCTCTCTCTGTCTCTCTGTCTCTCTCTTTCTCTCTCTCTCTCTCTCTCTTTCTCTCTCTCTCTCTCTTTCTCTCTCTCCACAATTACCCACTGAGTCATCCCCCACCCCCAGCGATCATCCCAGATCTCTGTGAGGCAGACTTCTCAGAGATTTGGATCTCTTGTTACTAGACTCGAAGATACAGTGGTGGATCTTACAGCAGATAACACAGCTTCCTCCATGCTTAACCTTTTCCCACTGACCAGGTACCGGCGCTCTGATTTCAGGCAGGTGATACCGAGGGTAATCTCCACATCTTTAGGATTCCTGACTTACACCTCATTTCCAAAGTCCATGTATTCCAATATAGTATTAACAAAATCTACTGCTCTCCTCAGAAGAAATGGGTCTGTCTGTGTAAGGAAGACTCACTTATCTTGCCAAAGGTAAGTCTGTTCTAGCAACTCCAGGGTGAAGGTGGGAGATGGTGGGAAGGTCCAGCCCTCCAGGAGGTTCAGGCAGACTACTCCTGCTCTCCTAAGCCCTATCATAAGGACAGCCATTCCTATAGTGAGGAGATAATAATGTGCTTGGAAGCAGTCATGTGACCAACCACAACGGCAAACGTCTATTACTGAAGTGTCCTTGAAATTTGGCTCAGCCAAAGGACAAAAGCAGGTGAAATAACAGTCCCAGAAATCTTTGCCAGTCCTGAACTTGAAACAATTTTCTATCACTGGCTAACATGCCTACCCACCTCGTTTCATTTCAGATAAATGCTACCATACCCAGTGCTTTATATACTGCCTTCTCTCTTAACTGCCAGCTCTCTGGTGCCTGGTTCTTAGGTATTGTGGGAGAGATGGTCCAATCAGAGGCCAAATACTTCTCAGAGCCCACGCATATATAGTTGGTTTTATATGTCGACATATTTAGCAACCTAGGTTACAGAAGACAGTCTCAATTCATCATTTTTTTTTTAAATCCAGAACAGCCCTGGACTAGTCCTCTGCACAGGGAAATTGTACTTGACCAATCTCTGCCTGATGAGTCCATTACAGTAGGATGAATGAGGCGCCCTTTGACCTGGGTCAGGGACTCCATTCTGTCTCTGAATATGATAGGAGGGGCAGGGAGATGGTGAGTTATTTTGACCCTGAATGAGAGCAATGAGTGCTCCGCTCTGTCCTGGGTGAAGAACAGATGCAGCCACTCCTGGCTTTCTTTCGAAAGCCCCTTGTCTTGAGTGCACATGTGCCAGGCTGCAGAGGTGTTACTCTTCACTGATTCCACTGGGCAATCCTCTCTGCAGGTGTATTTACTGAGCAGCTTACTGAGGACACCAGAATTTTCCACCCCTGTGTCTACCAGTCTCTCATTCTCATGCCAAAGAGCCATCTGGACCCCAAGAAGGGAAGACAGGATAACCCTGATGGCCAGAAATTTTCCCCAAAATGTCACATTTGCCACATTTGATATGAAGCTGGAAGAGACCAAGAACCAAATAATTGTTAAAGGTAAACCTTAGAAAATTCTCAAGCCAGACCTGATGGCAGATGCCCAAAATCAGGAGACTGGGTCAGGAAAGCTTCATAGAGGGTGCTGTCTCACCAAAGAAAAAGATGGAGCTGACAAGATGGTTTAGCATGTGCACATGCATACATACACCCATGCAGATGAGTGCACGCACACGCACACACAGGCATGCACACACACACACACTGATAAAGTTAAAAAATTATAAAATTTAAAGGCCAGGTATAGTAATGCACACCTTTAATCCCAGCATTTAGGAGGAAAGACAAGCAGATCTCTCTGGGTTCCAGGCCAGCCTTATTTATACAGTGAATGCAAGGTTAGCTGGGTATACATAGTGAGACCTTGTCTCTAAAACAAAAATCCCCAAATGACAAGGAATAACGAACTGTGTTATGGGGTGGCAAAATGGCTTAAGGCAGTGTTTCTCCACCTATGGGTCGTGACCCCTGTGGCAAACTGCTATCTTCAAAAATACTTAAATCACGATTCATAACAGTAGCAAAATTACTGTTATGAAGTATCAATGAAAGTAACTTTATGGCTGGGGTGACCCCCCAGTGTCACATGAGAACTGTGTTAAAGTTCAATAGGAATTATTAGGAAGGTTGAGAAGTGCTGGCTTAAAGGAGAGACAATTAACTACCAAGCCTGACAACCTAGTTCAATTCCTGGAGTACCATATGATGGAGGAGACATACCAAATCCCTCAAGTTGTCCCCTGACCTCCATATATGTGCTTGTGGCATGAACACCTACACAAACATAATAATATAAAGACAATTTTAAAAGAAATGCTGATTTCCTCCATGTCTCCCACAAGTGCTTATCATAAGCTATAAATGCTTGTTGCTGTTTTGTAATATTAGTCATTC
>NW_021620177.1:0-2291 GCF_004785775.1 Grammomys surdaster | reverse complement strand
TGGTTAGTCTGGCTAAGGGTTTATCTATCTTGTTGATTTTCTCAAAGAATCAGCTCTTGGTTTTGTTGATTCTTTGTATAGTTCCTTTTGGTTCTACTTGGTAGATTTCAACCCTGTGTTTAATTATTTCCTGCCATCTACCCCACTTGGGTACATTTGCTACTTTTTTTTTTCCTACAGCTTTCAGGTGCACTGTCAACCTGCTAGTCTGTAATATTTCCAGTGTCTTTTTGTAGGCACTTAGAGCTATGAGTTTTCCTCTTAGCACTGCCTTCCTAGAGTCCCACAAGTTTTGGTATGGTGTGTCCTCATTTTCATTAAATTCTAGAAAGTCTTTAGTTTGTTTCTTTATTTCTTCCCTGACGAAGTTATCATTGAGTGGAGCATTGTTCAGTTTCCATGTATACATGTGCTTTCCATTGATTTTATCATTATTGAAGACCAATCTTAGCCCATGGTGATCTGCCAGGATGCAAGGGATGATTTCAATCTTCTTTTATCTGTTGAGGCCTGTTTTGTGACCCATTATATGGTCAGTTTTGGAGAAGGTACCATCAGGTGCTGAGAAGAAGATATATTCTTTTGATTTTGGATGAAATGTTCTATAAATATCTGCTATATCCATTTGGTTTACAACTTCTCTTAGTTTCACAGTGTCTCTGTTAGGTTTCTGTTTCCATTATCTGTCCGTTGATGAGAGTGGGGTGTTGAACTCTCCCACTACTGTTGTGTGAGGTGCAATATGTGCTTTGAGCTTTAGTAAAGTTCCTTTAATGAATGTGGTTCCACTTGAATTTGATCCATTGATATTTAGAATTGAGATTTCGTCTTGATTGATTCTTTTTTGATGAATATGAAGTGTCTGTTCTTATCTTTCTTGAAAGCTTCTGTTTGAAAGTCGATTTTATTCGATATCAGGATGGGTACTCCAGCTTGTTTCCTGGGACCATTTGCTTGGAAAATTGTTTTCCAGCCTTTTATTCTGAGGTTGTTTCTGTCTTTGTCACTGAGTTGCATTTCCTGTATTCAGCGAAATGTTGGGTCCTGTTTACATATCAAGTCGGTTAGTCTATATCTTTTTATTGAGGAATTGAGTCCCTCGATGTTAAAAGTTATTAAGGAGAAGTGATTGTTGCTTCCTTTTATTTTTTTTATTAGTGGTGGAGTTACATTTGTGTAGCTATCTTCTTTTGGGTTTGTTGGAAGAAGATTCTTTTCTTGCTCTTTCTAGAGTATAATTTCCCTCCTCATGTTGGTAGTTGCCCTCTATTATCCTATATAGGGCTGGATTTGTGGAAGATATTGTGTAAACTTGGTTTTGTCATGATATATCTTAGTTTCTCCCTCTATGGTAATTGAGAATTTTAGTAAGTATAGTAGCCGGGTTGTCATTTGTGTTTCTTAAAACTTATTTTGATAATTTTAAAATTTTGAATACAATGTTCAGTGCCTGTGGATTCCAGAAGAGGACACTGCACCCTGGAATTTAGAGGCATAGGCTTTGGTTAACTCATGTGTGGAGGTGTTTGGACATCAACACTTGTCTACGTGAGAGGAGTGCACATTCCCAACTGCTGATCCTTCTTCCTAGAACTGAAGAGATCAGCGTCCATGTTGATTCTTTAATATTCACAGAGGTGAATTCTATCAGCAATGTGTAGAAACATAGAAACAATGTATATGAAACATGAGAAATTGTACAAGTCAAATATAAATTATATATTCAGAAACTCATCCTCTTTGTTAAATGAAATGGTTTAAAATGACGTGCACATTAAGGTCAAACTTTCCCCCATGTTTTTCTTTGATACAGGAGGAGGTGGAGGAGGCATTTTTGAGCCTCATTACATTACTTTCTGTTTTGAAAATGTATGCAGATCTATGTCCAAAGTTGAAAAATAAATTTGAGCCATACGTTGGCACTTGTATATTGAAATGTGTTATAGATATATGTCTGCATTTAAACTATGAGTATAACAAAGGATGGAAGATACAATGTCTCATATCCACAAGGGGAACGGAAAATGAACAGTGTAATTTTACCTTCCATTAAAAAAAATTGGGTAGAACATAGAATGCAAAAATGCAAGGATACTAAATATGACCACAGATTTCCAGTAAATCTGGTTATGTTGCTTATTTCTGGGTGTTTCACCAAAAAACTAGAAAGCTCAACACCAAGAGCATACTGGCCTTGAAACCTAAAGTTTACCTAGTTTGTCATTACTCTTTGTAATTTAATTCAGTTACACTTGCATGCAAAATCACTCACACAATTACATTTGTGCATC
>NW_021620176.1:0-2244 GCF_004785775.1 Grammomys surdaster | reverse complement strand
TTCTTTTTCTTTTTTGTTTTGTTTTTCCAGACAAGGTTTCTCTATATTGCCTTGACTGTCCTGGAACTCACTCAGTAGACCAGGCTGGTCTCAGATCAGCCTGCCTCTGCCTCCAGAGTGCTGGGATTAAAGGCGTGTGTCACACTTTCCTTAACTTGAAAAGCATAAAATAATGTTTTCATCATTGCCCTCTATGCTTCCTCTACAGCCTTTTTCACGTTGTAATGACCCAGTTTGTTCATTAACAGCAAGTTTGTTCCAGGTATAAGAACATGATAGTAAAACCACAGGCATCTGGATTGCTTTCATAGAGCTCTTGTTCTCGTAAAGCTGAAAGCACAAAGGAGTCATGTGATAAATTGGTAAGAAAAGTAAAACAGTATTCCATTGTACTTGTATGCAGGTTCCTGAGCACAGGTGGCACAGGGCATTATAAACAGTTGTCAAGTTTGAGCAAATCTCAGGAAACTGATAGAAGTTCTGACAACTATGGATAGGGCTGTTCTAAACGCATTGAGGTTTTTTTTTTTTTTAACTTGTTGACAGTCTCTTCCACTAAATAAATGTTCCATGAAAGTAGTGACTTTGAATACTTCATTCACTGTTTTACTCCAACCAAGCAGACTAGACTACTAAAATATTTGATGAGTTAAAAACAAACAAACAAACAAACAAACAAACAAAAAACCTTACTTCTATTTTTTCAAAATCGTCAGAGAAAAACCAAAGTGTAATACAGGGATCTTTAAAAAGTAAACCTAGGGGCTGGAGAGATGGCTCCTAGGTTAAGACAGCTTGCTGCTCTTGCAGAGGACCCAAGTTCAGGGCCCTGTACCTATAGAGTGGCTCACAACCATCCATAATTCTAGTTCCAGGTGCCCTCTTTTGACTTTGTGGTCACCAGGCTTGTAAACATTGCCCAGACATGCAGGAAATGATTCAAAATAATCAAAACCAAATGTTTTTTTTTAAAAGGTTTTAAAAATAGTAAATTCTAAATCTTTCATATCTGTAATTCTAGTCCTCGAGAAGCTGTGGCAAGGAGGATTTCCAGAAGTTCAAGGATAGCCTACATAGTGTGATCCTGTATCAATATTTATTTATTTATTCATTCATTCATGTATTATTTATTTATTTATTTTACTGAAGGAGACAAAGTGAAAACTCAAACTTTCACATCTGTACATTTACAGTCGATTAAGTTAGGATAAAATAACAGCAATGGACATCAGATCAACTCTTTGTGGTTGCATTATCCTGTGTTTATCCACTCAGAATGTAAACTGAATTAGAAGCCCAAAACTTACAAAAGCCTACAAGTATAATGATCTGCCTGGTGACTATGAACATCAGAAAACAATGTGGTGAATTTCCAACTTCCAAAAAAAAAAAACAGGCACAGCCCTGGCTACCTGCAATATGAACTACTCCTCTCTCTGCCCATTGGTAGGGGTTCCCTACAGTGGTCAAATTAGTATGGAGGTAATATGAAATGAAGTCATAAAAACACACTAGCTTTCCTTATCATAGAGGAAAAGCATTCCTCACCTTTTATATAAAGTCCGGCCTGCAAAGTAAAGAAAGCTTTTTTCCCCCCACTTCCCTATTCTCAAGTACAATGAATAAAGAAAATTACTTTTCCTCTTCTCTTGGTCTCCATTCATGACCCACTTGGAGAGGAGTAAACAAGGCATAAGAAGCCACTCTCCTGTTACCACTAAGAGTCTTTCTTAATTTTAAACTACATTTTCTAATTCTGTAATATCTCTAAATCATATTTTAAAGCATGGCCTGGATATATTTCATCTAGAAAAAAACCCCTGCAAATTACCCCAAAGAGTAATTATTCTTAAGCAATCACTGAAGGCTGACTTATTTTCCTAAACATGTTTGTAAATTCGATTACCAGAAAATGTAAGGTCGTACGAACGTTTACGTTCCCGGTCTACAACTGCAACTAATGTACCTGTATTGTGGGGGGTCCCTATAGAGTCATAGGCAAAAACCAGTATCCTTAACCATTTACCACAACCCCAAACCAAAAACATACCTTTGAAGCCGGCTTAGTTCACCAATTGAAATAGTTAACTCTGCCTCGCAAGCGACTAAAAATGGCTTTTTTTTTTTTTTTTTTTACCTTCCCTGGCTGTCCCCAAAGTGACACTTCGAAGCTCATTTTCTTTTTTTCACATAAACTGCTTTACAAAGTATAACCAAACACATCTCACTGGAGTATCGGGCACC
>NW_021620175.1:0-1124 GCF_004785775.1 Grammomys surdaster | reverse complement strand
CTCTTAAAGCCTTTACTTTATTGAATGAGGCTCACCCTTGTTGGGAGGGTAATCTGTTTTTTCTCAGTCTACTGATTTTAAATGTTAATCACTTCCAGAAAGAGCATCTAGACAAGTGTTTAACCAACACAACTACACAACATAACCTACCAAGTTGACACATAAAATCACCCATCATAGCACATCTCTGACAGTTTAGATCCAGAATACATAAAATAAATTAGCACATGAAAGATGTTCAGTATCAATGAATATACTTCATATATTTATGAAGTAAGTTATCTCACAAAAGATGTTCAATATCATTGAGATATAGAAGTATTGGTTCTCTGCTCCTCCCTATTCCAGATATAGCCACATCTTCTTGTGCAGTGCCAGCCTTGTCCTGTAGACAAAATGGTGAAGGTTGGTGAGAACAGATTTGGCCGTATTGGATGCCTGGTTACCAGGACTGCCTTCTACTCTGCACTTGGCAAAGTGGAGATTGTTGTCATCAACGACCCCTTCATTGACCTCAACTACATGGTCTACATGATCCAGTTTGACTCTACACACAGCAAATTCAACAGCACAGTCAAGGCTGAGAATAGGAAGCTTGTCATCAAGGGGAAGCCCATCACTATCTTCCAGGAGCAAGATTGCGCTAACATCAAATGGGGTGATGCTGGTGCTGAATATGTCTTAGTGTCTACTGGCATCTTCACCACCATGGAGAAGTCTGGGGCCCACTTGAAGGGTAGGGCCAAAAGGGTTATCATCTCCACCCCTTCTGCTGGTGCCCACATGCCTGTGCTGGGTGTGAACCATGATGCCAAAGTTGTCATGTATGACCTTGGCCAGGGGGCTTAAGCAGTTGGTGGTGCAGGATGCATTTCTGAAAATCTTGAGTGAGTTGTCATATTTCTAGTGGTTCAAACTAAGATGTTACATATCATGCAAAGGGCAATGTTAATCTTAATACATTCTCTAGCTGTTCTGGTTAGCTTTTTGTCAAGTTGATACAAACTAGGGTCATCTGGGAAGAGGAAACTTTGATTGAGAAATTTTCTCCACCAAACTGATATGTGGGCTTGCTTATGGGAGCATTTTCTTAATCAATTAATGATGTGCAAGATCCATGCCCA
>NW_021620174.1:0-1249 GCF_004785775.1 Grammomys surdaster | reverse complement strand
CCATTTCAGTTTCTATTCTGTCTGTCTTCAATGATCAACAGCAACGAAGAAGTGCAAGCCAAATAAGTCCTATCTTCCACAACTTGATTTTTGGTCATAGTGTTTTGTGACAGCAATAGAAACACTAAGACATTCGATATTACATAAGTGATGACCAGTCTATAGTCTGTAGATCCACAAAAGATAGGTATAGAGGAAAGGACTGGGGTGGATACAGGGATGCCTGTGGTATGGGGAAATAGAATAGAATTTTTTGGTGGACCAGGGTGGACAAGAATGAGAAGACCAAGTGGTATGGGGGAAGGTGATGGGGTTGAAGGAGGGAGTGCAGTGAGAGATGGTTGGAATAGAGGGGCATTTGATGGATGGTGTGAAACTCTAGTGGAGTGACCATTTCCTAAAATATGTGAAGGTGGGCCTAATGAAGTCTCTTATTAATGAGGGAGACTGAGTGCCAATTGGTCATCTCTTGATACCAAACAAAGCTACCACTACAGGTACTGAGTACTATTCTATTGAGTTGTTGGCCATGGGAATGCCATGCAAATCTCCAAACAACCCAGGACACTGTCAAGATGATGGGCTGCTCTCTGCAAACTGACTCTGGGGCTCCATTGCTGAGGAAAATACCAACACAAGTCAGTGAACATGAAGAAAGCAAGCTGTTGCCTACACAGGGCCGTCACTCTTACATTCTAGTGCCTTTGATGCAGGAAGATACTCTTGAGTCTAACAAACGAGAAATGTAAACACTAACCCAGCCACAAAACCTCTGTTATGAATTTGTTCAGCCTGTAAGATATGCTCGGTTAATGTTGGTAGAGAGCTTGTGGGAGTGATCAAACAGTAACTAATTTCACCTAAGGTGCACTCCTCAAATTGGAACAAATATACGAAAGACTGCTTGTGCGACCAAGAACCTGAGACAAGATAGTCCAGATACCTAAGGTACAATCAAATAGTAGTGGTCTACAAAAGAGAAGAAGTGGAGTGATGAAATGACTCCTAACGACATTCTCCTATACTCACAGATCAGTACCTTATTCAGCCATCATCACTCCCCTCAGAGGCCAGGGAAGACTGCAGAACAGCAGGCAGAGTGTAAGAGCCAGACAGGGACTGAGGCCATCAGCAGAACTGGACCCTTTGAGTCTCCTGAACAAGGCTCATATACACTCAGGGAGACTGAAGCATCAAGAACATGGCTTTCTCAAGTCTGCAGGAAGGAAGTCCTCTGCATATACATATA
>NW_021620173.1:0-3981 GCF_004785775.1 Grammomys surdaster | reverse complement strand
TTTACATTTACATCAAAGCCAGCATATACATCAGCCTAAAATTAATGAAGTATAACTTTACTCAGTAAATGTTAGTTTTTACAGCCATATGATGGTGCCTCATAACCTATATTAGGCTAGAACAAAGAAGTAGACTTTAGGAATGAAAATAACATATATTTTCTAATAAATCAAATTTGCACTGCTCCCTCAAATGACTAATATCTACAAAGGTCTCTCAGGATGCCTCTTCTTTCTTTCTTTCTTTCTTTCTTTCTTTCTTTCTTTCTTTCTTTTTCTTTTTCTTTTTTTTGGTTTTTAATGACAGGGTTTCTCTGTGTAGCCATGGTTGTCCTGGAACTCACTCTGTAGACCAGGCTAGCCTCGAACTCTCGAACTCAGAAATCTGCCTGCCTCTGCCTCCCAAGTGCTGGGAATAAAGGCGTGTGCCACCACTGCCCAGCTTCGGGATGCCTTTTCAAGCCCCTGGAAAAAAAGGAAATGAAATGGAAACCAAAGAACAAGGGAGTTACTAAACAGGGGTGAATGGGAATTCCAGTAAATTTATTAAGACTTTGGTGAAAAAAGTGTACAAACTACAGAGACTGCAAAGGATCTACAAGGTTATTTCACAAAAATATTCTGGCAACCATAATGTTATTTAAAATATCACCATAAACTTCCTGACATTAGTAATATACCACCAAAAGAATTGTGGGAGTGACTGCAGAAAATACACCCCTGCCCCACAACCCTGCTCTGCTCCTGCCCATTTCCCAGCCCAGCAGCTCCTCTGACCTGGCAGGTGACAGGACCAACTGCTGAATGTCCTAGGAGGCCGACATGGCAACTGCAGCTTGAGAAAGTTTTCAGGTATATCAAGAACTCACGGGGCACTAGGCTCCCACCACAACTTTCTGTTCATGAGGCACATGAAGTACATGGAGAATGCTGGAATGGGGGACCTTCCTGTCACTTAGGCCTAGCTAATTGGTCCTGCCCAATATTCAACAGTTTCCTGTTTCGTGATTCAACCTACTGTGGGATCTTTTAATTAATTAACTTCCCAATTCTTCACAGCTATTTTTTTAAATATTTATTTATTATATGTAACTTCTCCTTTGAAAAACTGTCTAGATTTTTCTCAAAAATAAAAAAAGAAAGAAAAAAGAAAGAAAGGAAAGTAAAAATAGAACGACAATATATACATACTCTACTCTTCAGCAATGTGTTCATAGATGGATTCCGGATTGTCCTTTATAATTGTTTATGTACATGCATGCACATATGAATATCTTGGGAAATGAAATTCCAGAATTATCCATGTCTCTAGAGATTCTACCTAGGAAATCAACTCTTTTCTTGACTATAATGAGGCCTAGATTTCTCAGCTGACTTTTGAGATTCAAAACCTGTTGTAATAATTGTGACAGGTTAAAATGGATTCCAGCTCAGCCCGGAGGTGAGAACTCAGAAACACTCTAGATCTAGATAAGAATGAATGGAGGCTACAAGCTTACAGAACCAGGCCTAGGTTATTACACAGGCAGTAGGCCTCCCAGACAACAATTGCAATAAGAGAATAAAAGTTACTTTATAGCCCTGTTGAAAATCTAATATTGCTCAGTATGCAAGCTCTCTAGAATGGTAGAAAAGAAGAAACATATCTCAGACTACTAAGGCAAAGTGATACAAAATTAAAAAAGAAAAGTACAAAAAAAAAAAAGGTCAACGGTAATTATTCCTCTGTAAACAGGACTAATGCATTAGTTAAAACACCACAGTTCAAGGACAGGAAAACCTTTAAGCTGGACAGAATATGTGATTCATAAAGAAAGTGGACCTTCTTGAGAAAAACTCCTCAGATCAGATCATTCACTTGGTCACCAAATATTGTGAATGGACTCTCTGATGCTAGCATTCATAGCGTGAAAAGCTGCTATACAAAGGAGGCCAGGGGGCAGAGTTATCAATAACCATAACCAAATTTATAGCATTGTGTGCTACAGTGTCATATGATACAGTACTGGTATCATAGTGGCAAGACTATCTGTGGGTAACAGAAGGTTTTCTGGTTCAAGTTGAGTCTAGCTTCCCAGGGGGGGGAAATACATAGATTAAATTGAGAATCTGTCTAAAATCCAGTAAGGCAGGTCACAGGCCCTAGGAGGATATCCACTACTGACGTTAGCTTCATGTCTAAATAGCCCTTGTCAAACCCATTGCCTGATACTGAAAAACTGAAACTTAGTTTTCAATGGACAGCAACTATTTCAGAGACTCAAAACTAATCAAACATTGACATCAACTGACTGCTGACTGCTGACTGCACTGTCTACCATGGGAAATCCATATCATCACACCTAAAATTATTCTCAGTGAATTTTTCAGGAATCATTATTGAAATAGAATCTGGCAAAACCAAATTCATGTCCTCTTTCTACTGAAGGGTGAGCCGAACCCCACCCTTGTTCAATCCTTCCAACATACCTGTATCCTTTGTTAGAGTCTCCTTGGCCTTTACCATCCAGGGCTCTTAGTTTTGAGTTATAATAATACAGATTTGGCTGAGCATACAGATACCTTAAAATGGTTAAATATCATTCAGAAAGAACCCAGAATGTTTCCTGGAACAAAAATGAAAGATGCCAAGACCTCGCAAAGGATAATCATGAAGGAAAGAGAAGATATCATGGTAATGTCTTTTTTTTTTTTTTTGAGGATTTCTGTTTACCCTATGACATGTGAGAGTCAGTTGCACAGTTAACACACATAAAGAGTCCTTTTCCAAGCAACACAGGGGAGGAACAAGGAAGACTGCATGAAAATTATTGTGACCCATAGAATCTAGACTGTTGAACTTCTCCAACAACAGGTCTCTGAAAAAAGCCCTGAGTGTTGTAGCCACTCAATGACCATGAACAAATTGGATTCACCTGAAAGGAGGGCTAGAAGTGAAAAGGAGATGGAGGGGCTAGAGAAACATGGAACCAAAACGAAGTTTTCTAATCAGTGCTCAAAGTTTAAAATTCAGCACTTGTGTATATATAGGGAAAGCAGTCCAGAACCCATCCTTTGTTTCAGATGGATTAAGTCTCAAGTTAAACTCAGTGGGCAGTCTATTCTTCTAAGTTCCTATAGGAAGTTGCAAGTGTAAACAAAGCAGCTGGCTTCACCTAGGTGTTAAGGTCCTGTGTGGTAAGCAAGGTCATTTTAGGCTGCTCAAGGCTGGGAAGGGCACAGAGTGTAGGGTCTAGGCATTCCCACATCTGCAAGAAGTCCACAGTGCAGAACTCAACAAACCATGAATGTGCATGGGCAGAGTGCTTTTCAGGAAGCAAGAAGCCTTTTTCAATGAACCACGTGAGCAATCATAATGATTCAAAAGGTGCTGTCTAATTTTGTCTTAATCCATAGTAAGTTTTCTACTTATAAAAATATCTTGTTCTGACATCATCCTCTCACAGCATGCTGTGCAGAACCTTGGAAGGATTCAAAGAAATTCAGGAGGAATGGCTAACAGTGGTGCCTATTAACATGTCAATGCAGACAAAGTTGGCTAGGTGCTTTCTTGGCTCCTGATTCTCTCCTGGCCAACCCCTCTATCCTCTCTTCTCATACTCATTTCTCCTCCTCCCCTCTCCTCCTGTCTCATGGCCTGAATCAATTTGGACCCAACCAGATAACTCTGAGTGCTTTCTCCCTCAGACTGAAATGCCAAAAATTAACCTCTAAACACCACCAGGCCAAGAACCAGGTGACTTCTTGCAATGTTGCACATGACATGTCTTAGGAAAATAATAAAGACTCATTGGAAACTACAATGGCCTATACAACCCCTGTAGCATGTGACCAAAGTCCATCTCTTTGTCAGGATGTAATATTTAGTAAAGCTTGCCCACGTGGTAGAATTGGTTTTTCTCTGACCACACTCAGGTTTAACAGAACCTACATTATATAGTCTCCTCAGCCATATCTTGCTGCAATCCTGTCTTCATTTTT